>NC_134691.1:94242461-94492461 GCF_050947455.1 Rhinoderma darwinii
AGGGCACTATCTACAGGGGCGGGCTATATGCAGGACACTATATACAGGGGTGATTTACCTGTGGGGCACTATCTAAAGGGGGGCTATATGTAGAGTACTGTCTACAGGGGTGTGCTATATATGGGACACTATATACAGGGGGAGCTATATGTGAGGCACTATCTGCAGAGGTTGGCTATATGTGGAGCACTATTTATAGGGGAAGCTATATGTAGGGCAGCACGGTGGCTCAGTGGTTAGCACTATTGCCTTGCAGCCCTGGAGTCCATATCTGGGCACTATCTACAGGGGTTGATGTGGGGCACTATCTAAAGGGTCTTCTATGTAGGGCACTATCTACAGAGGCTCTATGGGGGGTCATTATCTACAGGGGGTCTATGGGGGCACTATCTACAGGGGGCACAGTGTGTGGGACACAGTGTATGGTACTATTATAATCAGGGACACAGTGATGGCACTATTATAATTAGAGGTGCAGTGTATTGCGCTATTATATTTAGAGGCGTTGAGAGTTTTATGTTCGTTTATAGGTGCAGAAATGTTTGAAAAGTGAAAAGCTGAAGACATCTGAGCGGAAAACTGAAGAAATGGTGTAATGACGGGGTAGGGAGACAGACAGGTGAGCCCTAATCTACCCGCCACTCAGTCCCTGCCTACTTGCACGGCCCGTCCTAGGCGACGGCGTACAACTGGGCGACGGTCCCTACGCTCAATATGTGCACGACAGACAAACAGACAAGGGTACACAGAAGCTAAGGGAAATGGGGCAGTTGCCCACGGCAACACCACGAGCAACAGGAGTAGTGAACGAGCCGAGTCAAACCAGGAGTGTACGAGGTACCAAACGCAGAGCAGGAGTGTAGTCAGTAAAGCCAGGGTCAAAATGAAGCAAGGTCAATAATAATAGCAGGAGCAGCAGAGCCAGGAAACAGGAAAGAATCACAGGCAGAGACAAGCAGGAAATGAAAGTATAAATAGACCGAGGGCGGGAGCTAGAACCGTCTGGCCAGGCTGTGATAGGTTCTCCCACTCAGCCTACCAGCCTGAGTGGTAGCAGATCGAGTCACTCTACCAGACCTAGGAGCAGGTGCAGACTGATTAACCACGGGCGTCGACACAGAAGCTGTGTCTGGCAGATCCTTTACAAATGGGTTGTGGCCGGGAGAAGTCAAATATAGAGGTCTGGACCTGATTGAGAAGTAAAGAGAACTAGAATCTGAAACGTCACCAGTGAGTCACTTAATGTAAATGTTTATTCTGCCTCTGATCAGTACTTTAGTCACTGTATGATCTGCAGAAAGATGATGGATGGTATGTTTATGATATGATATTTTTTTTATTTGGTGAAACAGCATCTCCCAGCATATCTTTACCATTGTTCTGGCCATGCTGGGTGCTGTAGTTTTACGCCGTACAAACCTATACGGCAGGGGTTGCACTACATTTAGCTGTACTGGCGCTGTATATATGTACTGAGCTTGGTTCTGTGGCTGTATTTATGTACTGAGCTTGGTTCTGTGGATGTATATATATATGTCAGAGCTTGGTTCTGGAGCCGTATATGTATGAGCTTGGTTCTGGAGCTGTAATTATATAGGATATATTTATAATAACAAAATTGTAGGGCAGATGGAGTTGTTTTCAATTCATTGTATATTTAATGGGAACCTGTCTGGTAGTTTATACGCCTTGAACCGCCGCAATGCGGTAATACATGACCTGACAATATTTCCAAATGTATGTCCTTTTCAGATGCAGCAAAATCTATAAAATCGACTTTTAAAATGTTGCACGCTATATGCTAATTACTCATTAAAGGGTCATGGGGTGGTGTTGCTATCCTGAAGAGTCACATAGTCCTGCCTCCAAACCCACCTTTCAATGTTTGATTCACATCCCCCTGGCAGATACAACTTTCTCAGATGCGCCATTGCCTTGTACTACTTGGGCACGCACCGTGCAGCGAGGTGTACTTTGCCTGGCTTTCCACGCTGCACCGCGCATGCCAGGGGAGTACAAGGCAACGGCGCATCCAGAAGAGTTTGAGGATGCTTGTAGTGATGTAGAACAGCCAGGGGGATGTCCATCAAAATCTGGGGGGGGGGGGTGGGCATTTCAATTTTTGCCTTAGGCAGCAGAAAAGCTAGAATCGGCCCTGCACAAGCTGTATAAGTAAATTTAAAAATTGGCAGGCTACAATTAACCAACCAATCCATGCTGACAGCGTGAGAGAGAGAGAAAAGACCACGGCGCCACATAGTGCAGTTCAGTAGGGTAGGCTAATGGAAGAATGAATATACCATGCTCACCAGAAAGCCATAGGTAATGCGCAAAATAAATCCACGGGTGCTGCTGCCAGATCCGGACCGGTTTCCAAAGGTAACCGCTGGTGTATAGTAGATAATTGTAGAAAAAGGGGGATCTATAACGGCGCTGCTGCTGCGTGGACCAAGTCAAATGGAGAAACAGTAGTCTCTGGAGAAACGAGTAGTCTCTTCTAATTTAAATGGGTGCTTTATTGCAACGCGTTTCGACGCCGAACTGGCGCCTTCATCAGGCATAACATTTTGTTTAAAACAGGCTGGTGTATATATACAACACTGGCTAATGATTGGCCCAGTTCAGATGGAGCAAAAGTGGAAAGCAAACCGCCAAAACATGGCGGGTCAAAGTTCATAAAATTACCAGGTACAATAACAGAAATAATCAGATTATAGTACGATTGGACAGAGAACATGTAGTTAGGTAAAATATTAAAATACAGAACGGGGGATCCCCCTTTCTGTATTTTAATATTTTAATGTTTTACCTAACTACATGTTCTCTGTCCAATCGTACTATAATCTGATTATTTCTGTTATTGTACCTGGTAATTTTATGAACTTTGACCCGCCATGTTTTGGCAGTTTGCTTTCCACTTTTGCTCCATCTGAACTGGGCCAATCATTAGCCAGTGTTGTATATATACACCAGCCTGTTTTAAACAAAATTTTATGCCTGATGAAGACGCCAGTTCGGCGTCGAAACGCGTTGCAATAAAGCACCCATTTAAATTAGAAGAGACTACTCGTTTCTCCAGAGACTACTGTTTCTCCATTTGACTTGGTCCACGCAGCAGCAGCGCCGTTATAGATCCCCCTTTTTCTACAATTATCTACTATACACCAGCGGTTACCTTTGGAAACCGGTCCGGATCTGGCAGCAGCACCCGTGGATTTATTTTGCGCATTACCTATGGCTTTCTGGTGAGCATGGTATATTCATTCTTCCATTAGCCTACCCTACTGAACTGCACTATGTGGCGCCGTGGTCTTTTCTCTCTCTCTCACATTTAGATCGGACGTCATCTGCTCGTACAAGCTGATATCCCGATAACAGGAGCATCACTCTCCTTATCCTCGGCGATTTATTTCCCCTACTGGATTTTGGAGTCCCCTCCTGCACTGGCAGCCGCACAAATCTTTGAGAGTCACCACATCACAACTACCTTTATTGAAACAACAAACATCTGAACATTCCAACTCTCCACACAAAATGTTGGACTTCATCATTAAGAGGAACGCTCTACGTGAAGGCCTGATTTTGGAATCCATTGGCATTGACAATCTCCCTGAACCTTCTCACACAGTGAGTAAGAATCAATCTGCGGCACAAACCCAGATGATGACTGACCTCTATTTATCCCTAGAAGACTCTCTAAAAAAGGAAGCTCTGCAGAGCATAGACTGCCGTTTTTTACTGTTGTACATCTCTGAAAATATTGCACCTAGGGGCTTAAGGATTTTGACCACCAATCCTTACCCTGCCGATACAATTTTCAGTTTCCGACTGGAAATCTTTCACCGACTCCTGCCATATAGGTTTTTTGGAAATGTTACACAGCAAACGTACATCATTGAGTAACACCCTCATCTCCGATATCACGATGATCAAAGATCAGCTATCGAAGTTTGAGGACCACTGTGATTTCTGTAAACTAGAAAAATCTACCAACAATAGGTTAACCATCTATGAGAAAGATCTTATCTCCAAAAAAGCGAAAAAACTGCTAAGAGATCGAGCAGATTACACACTCAATCCCTCAGGTGATTGGAGACCTAGTTCCCTACCCATCTCTCACAAAAACCTCTACATGCCCGAATTTAATATTGCCCCTAAAGGGAACAATTTTATTCAGGCAGACCCCACCACTCCACGCGAGTTAACCACTACCTATGGTCGATCCTTCAGGAACAGTTCAAAAATTAGACCTACCAATCGAACCAATGGGTCAATCTCCCTAACAAAACCCTATGACATTGTCGGGAACAAAAACCACCTTCCGAATAGTATCCCTAACAAACCAGTCGATGATACCACTCCTATTATCGCAATAAACAAACCTTGCTCTCAAGGACACATAATTCACCAAGTACCTATCAATGCTTTCAAATCCTCAGATTTGGAACTCCATCTCTCCAGACAACTCTCTACAACTGAACCAATGGAAATACCCCCCATTAACAATTCTCCCATTTTTTCCTTCAACGACTCTATAGAGGATAGTATCTCGTCCCTACTACAACTATCAATTCACAACTCTCCCCACTCCCCCATTTCAACTTCACCCGATATTTTATTTCATGAACCACTAGAGGCTTCTAGTCTACCCCAAAAGTACACTACCATCAACCCCGACACGAACGTAGCCCTATCTGCCCTAGACTTCACTTATGCGGCAGCATCTTTTTTAGGTCTCCCCTCACAGTTAGTCAGGCCACCCTTAACCCCTACGATCATGAGTCAAGACATTTTGATCCCCTTCATTATGAGCCCCAAAGCCCAATCAATCACCAACTTTTTCCCAAAGTTACAAAAAATCTCTACGAAAAGAAAATTGGCTATAGACCTAGAGGACGGAGAGGGGGAAAAAACCGAAACAAACCAACACCCATCCCTCAGCAAAAAGAGGAACTTTGTCCCACAATAAAATTATTTAATCTATCATCTTATACATTAAACACCCATGAATGTAGTCTATTAAACAGAGGCCTTTCCTTCTGCCCAACAGCAGCAATCGACACCTTTGAACTGTTTATGGACCTGAATAGGTTTATACGAAAACTTACCCTGACAAGACATTTTGCTATTGCTAAACACACCATCTCTCCAGTTTATAATACCGAAGAACCCCCAAATAGCGCCTCCCCAAGCGCCATTCCAGTAGAAGTTCACCCCAAATCAACTTTCTACCCAACCTACCACCAGGGACCTATGCTAGAAACCTTTTCTACCTTGGTGACCAACGAATTTAGGTCAATTGAAGCACCATCACACTACCCAGACAACCTGACCTCGTATGAAAGAAGGGCTTTAAAAACCCTTCAGAATAATGCAGACATAGTTATCCGCCCGGCAGATAAGGGAGGGGGCATAGTCATCCAGGATAGAACCGAATACCTAGGCGAAACCATGAGGATTTTGAGTGACACCTCATTCTACCATAGACTCACCACCAACCCACTTTCCTCCTATATATCTGAATACCAAAATCTCATTGAATCCACTGCCGTTGAAGGTTTCATTACTAAAAAAGAAAAACAGTTTCTGTCTGTCCCATTTCCAAATATGCCCTTCATATACCACCTACCAAAAATACACAAGTCACTCACAGACCCCCAGGACGTCCAATTATCTCTGGGATAGGTTCACTTACCAGTAACCTGTCCCATTTTGTTGACCTTCACCTCCAACCCCTTGTATTGACCCTACCATCATATCTAAAAGATTCCACACAATTAATTAGAGACCTGAACAATCTGAATATTGACCCCTCTACACCCCAAATTTGTTTCCTTACATCAGATGTAACCGCGCTGTACAGCAATATCCCCCATAAGAAAGGCATAGAAACAGCCCATTCTTATCTTTCATCCAATACCTTAATTCCTGAGTCACAAGTCCACTTTCTAATCAAATTCATCCTTCACCACAATACATTCAGCTTCAACAACAATTTTTACAACCAGGTCAAAGGATGCACCATGGGCACCCGGTTTGCACCAGCATACGCAAACCTTTACATGGGAGCATTTGAAAACACATACATTCATGGCACACACCCATTCAAAAACAATATACTACTATACAGACGCTTTATCGACGACCTATTTCTAGTTTGGAGAGGAAGTATTGATGAAGCCTCCCTTTTTATTGAGACCCTAAATAATAACAATTATGGATTAACATTTACACATACCTTCTCTCCCGTTTCCATTGATTTCCTAGACCTCACAATTAGCCACGATAGCAATTACAATAAATTTATCACCCAAACACATTTCAAACTGGTAGATGTTAACAGTTACATCGATTTTAGAAGCGCTCACTACCGCCCTTGGCTGAAAAATATACCATTCGGACAATTTAGGAGGATCAGAAAGAATTGCAGCACAGACATCCACTATCATAAAGAGTGCAATGTCCTTGAAAAACGTTTTAAAGACAAACACTTTCCTCTAAAACTAATAAAAGGTACAAGACATAAGGCTACTGAACTAACGCAAAATTCCTGCCTTAACCCGCCTCCTAGAAATCCTGGACCCAGCAAGAACTTTAATACCAATTTTATCACTACTTACAACAAAGGTAGCAAGATAATCAGAGCTATCTTAGGGAAACATTGGCACATCATTAAAAATGACCCATACCTGAAAGACCTGGTCCCAATGAAACCCAGTATTACCTTCAGGCGGTCTTCAACTCTTAAAAACATCCTAGCTCCTAGCAGAATTAAGAAACGCCTAACACCCAACACTAACTTCCTCTCAGATCTAAAAGGATCATACAAATGTGGTCGCCCACGTTGCCTATGCTGTAACATTATCAACCATAACAAACACACATACACACCCTCAGTTACCGATGAAACTTTTCCAATCAGAACGTTTCTCAATTGCGGCAGCTCGTATGTCGTTTACCTTATCGAATGCCCCTGTCAACTACAGTATATAGGCAGGACCACCCAATGCCTACGAACCCGGGTCAACAACCACCGCTTCAATGTCAACACTGGTTTTTTAAAACACAGTGTATCTCGCCACTTTGCTCAAATACACAAATGTCAGTTTAATGAAATCCAAATTACTCCTATTGAACATATTCACCCAGATGTCCCAAATAGGTTCAACAAGTTGAAACAAAGGGAAAATTATTGGATATTCAAAATGAATACACTACATCCCAGAGGCCTGAACGACATCTCAGAGTCGTCCTTGGATTAGCCCTATCAACATCTATTAATCCTCTTAATTAGGAGATATCATGACCCTTCTAGCCAACACACTAAGACGCACATACACACATCTACATGATTTTTCTATTAAAACCTACCGATTAAATACACAACAAACTGTTGTCCTCCTTAGACATTGATACCCGGAGATTTTCTAATCAACATTCATATGTAAAAATCCCCCAGTGTAAAACCATCCGAAATGCTTCAACCCAAAATTTCGTACTTATGTCCTTACACACACCAACACGTACTGTCAAAAAAAAATTTTTTAAACCCCCAAAAAATCTTTTTCTTTACATAAAAGATCTTTTTATGAGACCATAAAGAGTTCACCATATTCTCTTCAAACTAACCATTTTCCTAGCCGCTAATAAACCTTTTGAATACATACTGTTTGAATTAAATTCTTTTCATACACACATTCAAATATTTCCACTTACCTCCTCAGCAGCTGTCCTTGCCCATCCCTCTCCTCAATGACGTCTCACGCGAACCCCCGGAGTTTGCGTGCCACTATGCGTGCCACCATGCGTTCCACCGCATGCTGCTCTGGCCCGCCTCGGCTTCCGTAGTCAAAACGATCTCCTTGACTACGGCCCGTGTTTACCCAAACAAATCCACATTCACTGTACTAACCAATACACTGAATAAAAGAAACACAACAACGCTACATTACTACCTTTTGCCGCCCGCACTATGAGATGTACTTTCTATACTGGAAATGTTTAGTCCCTCGGATCCGCTACAACCTTTGACATGTAACATCTCGCAAACATCCCCCGTTCTGTATTTTAATATTTTAATGTTTTACCTAACTACATGTTCTCTGTCCAATCGTACTATAATCTGATTATTTCTGTTATTGTACCTGGTAATTTTATGAACTTTGACCCGCCATGTTTTGGCGGTTTGCTTTCCACTTTTGCTCCATCTGAACTGGGCCAATCATTAGCCAGTGTTGTGTATATATACACCAGCCTGTTTTAAACAAAATTTTATGCCTGATGAAGACGCCAGTTCGGCGTCGAAACGCGTTGCAATAAAGCACCCATTTAAATTAGAAGAGACTACTCGTTTCTCCAGAGACTACTGTTTCTCCATTTGACTTGGTCCACGCAGCAGCGCCGTTATAGATCCCCCTTTTTCTACAATTATCTACCATGCTGACAGCGTGGGAACCTTATGGATGTTTCCAATTCAGGAGTATGCTTTTTTTTCTTTAGCATAAAACAATAGGAGTATCATAAGAGATCTAACCGCTATAGTAGGTATAATGTACCCCACCAATAATAAGAGGCAAATTTTGTGTTCAAGTATACGAGGAAGTCCTACTTTAGTTTCAAGAAATTCTCATACCTCAGCTTAGAAATTATTAATAATCAGACATTCCCAGTACATATGTAGGCTCCCTGGCAACGTGGGCAGACAGGAGTAGGTATACGTCCCATTCTAAATAATTTGGAAGGGGCACAATGTGAGAATGTTCATCTACAATAACAGTTACATTGTGCCATTAAGTAGAAACCTCAACCTATTGATCACTCATTTTATGTAATTTTCATCTCTGCTCCTCATTTCTTAGCTACCAGCAAACCTCTAAATACAATCCTGTATGAAAGGTGTAACAAATAACAGAGTATACACCGAAAATTAAGTCTTATACAGTGTTTTCTACAAACAAGCATGTATAGCAATGTGGCTCTGTTAATTTTTGTCTTTTAGTTGAAATCAATTATGGATTTGTCAGGGCAACAAATAATACTGCATGATTAATGTGTTGTAGGTTCATGTCTTCAAATGTAGCTTCTGCCCATATTTCAAAGGAACAACTTTTGACAGTAATAGAAAAAGGAGAAAAAGACAACAATGCAATATCTGTCTGGCTGCTGCAAGTGACAAAAAGTATGTAGACACCTTAACATCAGATCTATATGTGCCAGATGTTCAACATCATCTTATTTCAAAATCATGGGCAAAGCAATGAAATACGGAATTGCCTCCCTTCTTTGTCGTTATACCAGTCTCCAACTTTTTTTGGAAGGCTTTCTACCAGATGTTGGAACATTGCTGTAGCATTAATTCATCAGTATGGTTAGGCAGTGGCACTGATGTTGTCCGATAAGTCCTTGGGCTTGCTGTTGGCATTCCTGTTCCATCTAAAGGTACACAAATAGATTTGATGTCACGACTCTTTGCGGTTTTTCTCACATTGGTAACCAGACCTGGAGATGATAGTGAATCTCTCTATGTGGCATATCAGAACTTCGTTATACCTGACACGTAAGTAGTAATAGTTTTAGTAACAAATTGTGTGGGGTACATCATACCCTTATGTACTGTATGTAATAAGGTTACTTTTTGCACTTTTGTTGGAACTGGTGTTTTTTTGCAGGTGGTCGCACCGACAACAACATCATTATGGCGCCTCGTAATCGATTTCGTATCTATGTTCCCTGATGAACTATGGTTTATCCATAGGGAAACGCCTTGTGACTTTGTTTTTGGTACAAAATCTATTACCTTGTATGGCATCTACAACATCTATGTAGCACTGGCGGCCTCCGTTTTCCGCTATCTGGCTTCCTCTAGCGGCCGCCAGCATTGATAATCTTTTTGCCAGCGTCCCGCTACTCCTCCGGAGGACGCCGGCATGTACTGCTCTCCTCTGTGCCTTTATCCCGTAGGGTGCGTGCTCTGGTGGCCTCTTAACCCCTTAGTGACTAACCCTGTTTTGGCCTGAAGACGAGACCATTTTTTCAAATCTGACATGTATCACTTGAAGTAGTAATAACTTTGGAATGCTTTTATTTTTTCAAGCAATTCTGAGATTGTTTTCTCGTGACACATTGGACTTTAAGTTAGTGGTAAAATTTTGTTGACACATTCAGTGTTTATTTATGAAAAACACCAACATTTTGAGAAAATTTGCAAAAATTATTATTTTTTTAAATTTAAATGTAACTGCTTGTAAGACAGATAGTAATACCACGCAAAATAGCTACTATTTCACATTTCCCATATGTCTACTTTATGTTTGCATTGTTTTTTGAACGTCCTTTTATTTTTCTAGGATGTTACAAGGCTTAGACCTGTAGCAGCAATTTCTCACATTTTCAAGAAAATTTCAAAAGCCTTATTTTAGGGACCTGTTCTGTTCTGTTCTGAACTGGTTTTGAGGGCCTTATATACTATAAACCCCCTATAAATCACCACATTTTGAAAACTAAACCCCTCACAGTATTCAAAACAGCATTTAGAAAGTTTCTTTAATCCTTTTGGTGTTTCACAAGAAATAAATTAAATTAAAGGTGAAATTTACAAATGTAATTTTTTTTTGCAGAAAATCAGTTTTAATCAATTTTTTTTCTGTAACACAGAAGGTCTTACCAGAGAAACACAACTTACTATTTATTGCCCAGATTCTGCCGTTTTTAGAAATATCCCACATGTGGCTCTCGTGTGCTACTGGACTGAAACACAGGCCTCAGAATTAAAGGAGCACCTAGAGGATTTTGGGGCCTTATATTTATTAGAATATATTTTAGGCACCATGTCGGGTTTGAAGAGGTCTTGTGGGGCTAAAACAAAGGAATAAATAAAAGGCCTTTCCTGTGGGACGACTGTGGTGACACACATGCTGCAAATTCTCTTGTGAGATATTGGGGTGATTTGCATTATGTGTGACATAAGTAAAAAAAATCTCTATCATGTGTGAAATACTATACGTGCTGTTTTATATTCCGTATTATCCTCCGTACACCCTCCCCCTGTTTTTAACAGGGACATATTAAGGTTACTTAGAGGTTCCGGAGTGGGATCTCCCTCATTGAGGCGACAATCCCATTGTTGATAGAGCACTATACAAATCAGGACGAGTTGAGGGGAAGATTAGTGTTTCGCATATATTTGGTATTTTTTCTCTCTGTATCTATTCCTGATTTATTGATATTATATAGCTACCATAGATTTACTACTATTGTTGCTCTATCCCTTTTAATAGGGACCTAATAGGATGTAATAAGGTGGTTGCAGATAGTGGGAACACACTTTTCAGGGCGGTAGTTCCGTTGCATGCACGATTTCTAGCATAGGTACACCTATAGGGTGAGATTTTAATTTCTACTAGATATTCCATCCCTTCAATCTAGTTCCCTACATGCCTTACTGAGTGTTTATCCAGCGTGACCTGGCTACATAACTTGTTTTTATACGTTTGTTTTGTCAATTAAAGGTTACGTTTTATATTGATGGTGTTCATGTGACTCCAATTGTTGAAACTGACCTCAATAGGGTTAACGTTCTAGATGCTGACAGCTTATTGGTCAGTACTGTGACAATTCATGACTCTTTGCTAATCAGACTTGTTCCTCCACATTAAACTTGGGCAACTTTTTTTCATGCATCTCTCTTTGTGCATGGGAGGAATTGTTATGCTGAAGCAGGTAAGGGCCTTAGAGGTAATCTGTCAACAGTTTTGAGGCCTCAATTCTACTGACAATTCGATATAGGGGAGGGTTAAGGCATTGTAATGATACCTGTTGTCTTGGTAATGGAAGTTGCATTACCTAGAAATCAACGTTAAATTCCCCCGTCGCCTCAGTCGCAAGTGACTCCCTCTGCTCTGAGTGACGGCTCAAGCGTCCAATCAGGAGACCGCTAGAGCCATCAGTCAGAGCTAAGGAGAGGGGCTGCCAATGTTTTCTAAGGAGATGCCAATAGCACTGGCACATTAAGGGACCACCTCAGTCACACCTGTGACCGTAGCGCTGGGGGAATTAAATTAAATGTTAATTTTTTCGGTCATGCCAATTGCTGACATATTTCCTTTAGGTCAGTGATTCTAAGCCTTATTACCATAGAGGAACCCCTGAAATATTTCTGCACTATCGGGGAAAGGGCTATTTATTTTCCTACGTTCTTTCCCAGTGCTATATTCTGGTGGATATTTCTTGAATGCTGTGATGGGTATCTTTGAGCAGACTCAAATAAGTATGCCATCCCTAATGTAAAAGTGACTAGCCTGGTTGCAGCCGCTATATTCTGGGGAACTCCCTTACACAGTCCCAAGAATCTACAGGGTTCCAGAGAACCCTTGTTGTGAAACAGGGCCTTAAAGGGTTATTCCTATCATAAACATTTATGGTATTTTCTCAGGATATATATATAAATGTCTGATAGAATCTGATCCTCTATCCCTTCCGGTGAGGTGGCGCTAGCCAACATAAGTGCAGGTCTCAGAGATGGGACCCTCTACTATCAGACATATATTGCATACCCACTTATACAGAGTAGATGACACAGTTGTGACTTTACAGTAGAAGATGGTCCTCCAATATTGGAACTACTACATCTTTACAATGGGAGAATATAATTAAAAATACCTTTAATAACTTAATGATCCCAGCTCAACAGGTCACTCCATTTTTTTATCTCCATAGACTTTACTAGACACCAACTAAGTATTTTAAGGTTAAATGGTGTCAATCTCCTCTCAATGGTGGCCTTATACATCTCCTATTAAATACTTAAGGTGACATCACTGAACGGTCAGGAAAAAAATATAAAGTAACAGCCATCTTAAGGATAATTTTAACTTTTGTGACCTTATAGTGCACATCTATAATTATCTGTAATTCAAAAGACTAAGAGAAACAAAATAGTGATGCCTCAGCAGATGCCATTACAATAGTTGCGGCAAATTGTTGAATATTTCACTTTTACTTTTCTTAGCAGCCTTTTGTTGTTATGGCTTCTGTTAAAAGGGTTTTCCCATAATCAATATTGATCACCTATCCACAGGTCAGTGGAGGTCTGACCACAGCGCCTTAGAAATAAATTGAGCCGGGGTCGAGCATGCGCACCTATAGCTCCATTTTTATGGGGCTCCCAGGAACGGCAAGTTAAGCCCATTCTTGTGATCGGTGGTTTCGGGCCCACACTGAGCAGGTATTTATCACCTATACTGTGGATAGATGATAAATAATGATTATGGGAAAACCCCTTTAACAGGTAGAAATAATGAAATTCTTAACTTCTAAATCTAGGTTTGCAAATGGTGGCTGGCTACGAAGCGGCCTTAAAGAGCCAAGAAGCATTAGAGATGGAGAAATGTGGTATGAAGGGTGTTGATACTAGCTTCTAAATGTATGCTATTACATATAGCATATGTAACCTTACAATATGCCAGTAGCTAATATTTGATTCAGCAATAGTCCGGAAAAAAGGCTCTTGCATAAGTTCATATAATTGTTAGCTGCCATTGTTTTGGAGACATGTATATGGGGCCTCTTCACGTGTTCCTATAGTGATAGTGCACCATCCTTGCCAACCACCTGCTCATAATGCAATCCTCTAATAAAATATTTAAAGTGACTCCAGCTATAATTAAATAAATACTAGGAATTAATTGCTCAATAGTTTTCACCAGGCTAATTTCTGACCTAAGCCACCGATACACATAAGATAACAGCCAAACACTCGTTCAGCAGCTATCTCCAATATTTCCCCATAAACATGTACACTCTGATCGACAAAGCATGCATGTTAATTTCAGTAGGAAGAGAGACAAGTCACTACCAGACGCTTCTGGCATTGGCTTATCTCCTGGCACAAAAATAGGATTGGGCATGGTGAATTCCAACATGCCGAATCGTCGTTTTCCCATACATCTGCTTGGGGGAAAGTCGAGAGGCCACCATATACATTGGAATGTCACTTATTCTGGAGGATCCGATGTGCAGGTGTATGAGCAGCTTTAGAGGAATGAGAGACCAATCCCATATAAATGGGTACCTTGATATTTTACATATCTTTTTTTGGTTGTAGTGTTTTGTCTTTATTTTAAGTACTGGTTTGAATTCTTATTCTATGTTTGTTAATCAGTGTTTGTGCATCAGTGTTCCTTTTTATTATATCTCTAACTCCAAAAATTCCATGCAGTTCTATTTTAGGTTGTGTGGCTATGTGCATCATTTTAATGGGATGGAGCATCCTCCTGAGTACTCAATAGCTTTGTGCTGCCTGAGGCTGGAGTTCATGTCTCTGGATACTCCGGGTCAGAGAGTGTGCAAGTGACAGCGTGAAGCTGGTTCTCAGTTCCTGTGTTATATTTTACAGTGCTGGTTAATGTATGAGAGCATG
This sequence comes from Rhinoderma darwinii, assembly GCF_050947455.1. NCBI lineage: Eukaryota > Metazoa > Chordata > Amphibia > Anura > Rhinodermatidae > Rhinoderma > Rhinoderma darwinii. Next base: position 94,256,878 of record NC_134691.1, read on the forward strand.
TATACATAAGTTGAATTTCCAATGTGTTAAACAGCCAAATATGCTGCACTCAGTATCAGTGATCCATTATATTTATGGAAAGGCACCATGGGACATTAGGGTTAAAATAGACTATGTGCTTTTATGCTACTTCTTCCATTGCAGAAAGGATGTGGCTATAAAAGAATAAAAACTATTTTGTGCATTGCTGCATTCATTCTTTTTTGGATCCACACCTGGTTTTGGCAGCTCATGCATAAAAATGCACCAAAATTCCAATGTGTGAACCAGGCTTAAGGTGTTGCATATTTTTTTTTAAAGTACCACTCCGACAGGTGAACACTGAGGTTGCTAAATCTTGCAATAAACATATTTATGGGTCTGTAAGCCAAGATTTTAGAGAAGTCACTGAACAGAGCAAATGTGTTTATTTACATACATACTTATATGGTACTTATAACTGGGGTCCTCAGGCTCTTGACTTGTTATAGCATGTTCATTTCAAAGGTTTAGCCATCTCATCACTCAACTGTTTGAGCTTAACTTGCTTTACCGCCCTACTGTGGAAAAGGGCAATACAGTTTTGTTAGCGCACAGCTTGGGCAGCAATGTATATGCATAGAGAGCTGCTTGGACAGCTGTGTCTTTTCTTACCTTTTCTCTTATCTCAACATATCCTGGAATTTATGGCCCAAGAAGATCTGCTTTGGGAAAAAAACATGAATTTGTGTTACTCTGTCACGAGATGTCCATGTTATATATGTGTCTATATGGGGCCACCCATTTGTTGTGTTGTGAATTGCAGCCTGTCAAAGGTTCTGCGTGTCACAATATTGTATTGAATTGATTTCATTAGAAATTGGAGTCCTCAAACAAATTCAAGCAATGGTGAGGGTGGACACATCTGTAATCATCAGCAGATTCTACCTGTACAGTAGAAGTTCAGTTTACTGCTTTTGCCACTGTAAAAATTTTATATATTTAGGGTGTATTCACATGGTGTGGTCATATTTGCCGTTATTTTCACAAAAATATGAAAAAAAAATATGCACCATGTGTATACACCCTTATGTAGGCTATTCTCTCCTCTCCGCCACTTTCACTTGCTGTGTCTTTCCTTCACCTTAGTTCCACTGTCAATTTGGTCTGCCTTTCTGCTGCTTAATTCGACCTGTTCTTCAGTCCAAACCCCCTGCAATTCTACTCCAACAAAATGTACATAATTAAATGTAGCACGGTGTAAAAAAAAAAAATACAAAAATAAAGAAATAAGAAAATAATAAACTGAATTTTATTTTCATTTTCAAATAATTAATATATATATACATACGCAGTACCAGTAAAGTTTAGACACATCTTTTCATTCCATGTTTTTTCTAGTTGTTTTTATATTATACATTGCAGAACTATGAAGGAACACATGGAATTAAGTTTTAAACAAAAAAGTGTTAAACAAACTAGAATATGTTTTATATTTTAGATTCTTCAAACTAGCCTCCTTTTGCTTTGATGACACTTTTCACACTCTCGCAATCAGCTTCATGAGTAAGTCACCTGCAATGGCTTTCAATTAGTACTAGGTATGCCTTGTGGAGAGTTAATTTGTTAAATTTCTTGCCTTTATAATGTGTTTGTGACCATCAGTTGTGTTGTGCAGAGGTAGGATTGGTACCCACTTCTGTACAGTGTTTAGCCCTATTCAAGTACTGTGCTAACATACATTATGGCAAGAATCACCTAAGTAAAGAGGAATAACAGTCCATCCTTACTTTAAGACATGAAGGTCCGTCAAAAATTCCAAGAACTTTAAAGGTATCCTCAAGTGCAGTGATAAAAACCATCAAACGCTATGATGAAACTGGCTTTCCTGAGGACCGCCCAAGGAACGGAAGACCAAGAGTTACCTCTGCTGCAGAGGATAATTTCGTTAGAGTTACCAGCCTCAGAAATTGCAAATTAACAGCACCTCCGATTAGAGCCCACATAAATACTTCACAGAGATCAAGTACCAGACGCATCTCAACATCAACTGTTCAGAGGAGACTGCCAGAATCAGGGATTTATGGTCTAATAGCTGCAAATAAGCCACTACTGAGGAACAAGAAGAGAATTTCTTGTGCCAAGAAACACAAGGAATGGGTTTTAGATCAGTGGATATCTGTACTTTGGTTTGATTAGTCAAAATTTTAGCTGTTTGGTTTTAACCGCCATGTCATTGTGAGACGCAGAAAAGGTGAGCGGATAGTTTCCACATGTGTGGTTCCCACATGGAGAAGGAGGGGTAATAGTGTGGGGGTGCTTTGCTGGAGACATGGTTGGCGATTTATTCAAAATTCCAGGGACACTTAAACAGCATGGCTACCACAGCATTCTGCAACAACATCCCATCCCATCTGGCTTAGTGGAACCATCATTTGTTTTTTATCAGGACAATGACCCCAAACACATCTCCAGACTTTCTAAGGGCTATTTGACTAAGAATGAGAGTGATGGTGTGCTGCGCAGATGACATGGCCTTCACAATTACCTAACCTACACCCAGTTTGGATGGTTTGAGATGAGTTGGACAGCAGAGTGAAGGAAAAGCAGCCAACAAATGCTCAGCACCTCTGAAAACTCCTTCAAGACTGTTGGCAAACCATTCCAGATGACTACCTCATGAAGCTGATTGAGAGAATGCCAAGAGTGTTCAAAACTGTCATCAAAGCAAAAGGGGGCTACATTGAAGAATCTAAAATATAAAACATATTCTGGTTTGTTTAAGGCTTTTTTGTATACCACTTAAGTCCACATGTGTTCCTTCATAATTTTCATGTTTTCAATATGATTCGACCATGTAGAAAAAAAAAAAAAAAAGGAAAAACCATGGAGTAAACAGGTATGTCAAAAATTTGGACTGGTGCTGTATCTTTACCATTCAACCATAACAATGAAACCACTGAGAGATGAAGTGAATAACTTATTATCTAATTTCAGCGGCACCAGTGAGGAGATGGGATATATTAGGCAGCAAGTGAACAGTCAGTTCTTGAAGTTGATGTGTTGGAAGCAGGAAAAATGGGCAAGCGTAGAGATCTGAGAGACTTTGATAAGGGCCAAGTTGTGATGGCTAGATGACTTGGTCAGAGCATCTCCAAAAAGGCAGATCTTGTTGGGTGTTTCTGGTATCCAGTGGTTAGTACTTACCAAAAGTGGTCAAAGAAAGGACAACCAGGGACAGGATCATGGGCACCCAAGACTCATTGGTAAGATCCGAAAGAAGATCGTAGCACAATTGCTAAAAAAGTTAATACTGGCTAAGTTAGAAAGGTGTCAGAACACTTCAGATTGTTGCGTTAGGGGCTTTGTAGCTTTAGACCAGTCAGAGTGCCTGTGCAAGCCTTTGTCCACCACGGAAAGTATCTACACCGGGCACATGAGCATCAGAACTGGACCTTTTGAATAATGAAAGATGGTCTTATGAATCACGTTTTCTTTTACATGTTTGTGGAAGGCCGGGTGCGTGTACATTGCTTACCTGGGGAAAATATGGCACCAGGATGCACTATGGGGAAGAAGGCAAGCCAGCAGGGGCAGTCAGTTTGAGCCTCTGAGCAATGTTCTCCTGGGAAACCTTCGGTCCTGGCATTCATGTGGATGTTACTTTGACTCGTACTCCTACATAAACATTGCTGCAGATTAAATACACCCTTCACGGCAATGGTATACTTTAACCCCTTAACGACGAAGGACAGATATATCCATCCTATGCAGGAACTAGGATATGTCCGTCCTCTGATCGCGTGGGCACTGCCAGTGTACCAACGTGATCAGCGGCAGGAGCATGGCTGTTATACACAGCCTGACTCCTGCCCCAACTGCCGGAATCGAAGCGCGCGCTGATTCCGGCAGCTTAACACATTAGATGCCGCTGTCAATAGCGACAGCGGCATCTAATGTGTTTGACAGAGGGAGGGAGCGCCCCCTGTCACCCCATCGGCGCCCACGCAAAGAAATCGCGGTGCGCCGTTGGATTTCCATGGCAGACGGGGGCCTAACCAAGGCCCCCAGGTCTGCCTTCAGCAACTGCCTATTAGGCCACGCCAGAGTCATGGCCTAATAGATTGTCAGTTTTACACTGACAGGCAATAATGCTTTGGTATACTAAGTATACCAAAACATTATATCTGCAATCTAAAGATCGCAAAATAAAGTCCACTAGTGGGACAAAAAAAAGAAAAGAAAAGTAAAATAGTTAAATAAAGTTTATAATAAAAAAAGATTACAGTAAAAATAAAATAAAACCACTTTTTTTTCCCGAAAAAGTGGTTTTATTTAGTAAAAGTGTCAAAACAAATAACACATACACATTCAAACGTATCGCCGCTATCGTAACGACTCGAACAATAAAATTAACACATTAATTAAACTGCCGGATGAACGGCGTCCAAAAAAAACAATGGGAAAATATTTTTTTTTGTCCCATTCCCTCATAAAAATGAAAATAAAAATTAATCAATAAGTCCCATGTACCCCAAAATAGTACTAATGAAAACTACACCTTGCCTCACAAAAATCAAGCCCACATACGGCCAAATTGACGGAAAAATTAAAAGTTACTGGTCTTGGAATGCGGCGATGGAAAAACAAGTACATTTTTTCTAAAAGGGTTTTTATTGTGCAAACATAGGAAAACATATAAAACCTTTACATATTTGGTATCCACGTAATTGTGCCGACCCATACAATAAAGGTAACATGTTATTTACGCTGCACGGTAAACGGCGTAAATTTATAACGTGAAGTTCAATGCTGGAATGGCTGCTTATTTTCAATTCTATCCTAAAATAAAGTTAATAAAAGCTAATTGATATATTATATGCATCCAAAAATGGTGCAATTGGAAAATACAACTCGTCCCGCAAAAAACAAGCCCTTATATGGCTATGTCGACGGAATAAAAAAAAGTTACGACTGTTGGAACGCGACCGCGAGAAAACAAAAAATAATCCTTGGTCATTGATGCGCAAAATGGCCCGGTCATTTAGAGGTTAAAGGGAGTCTGTCACCAAAACTTTGTTTTGAACTAGCAGTATGTTGATATAGTTCATGCTAACCTGATTTTAAAGGTGTTTTCCTTGTTCACCAGGGTTCCTACTTTGCATTAAAAACACGCTTACCAAGTTTATGCAAATTAGCATTTCGGTGCAACGAGGGCGTGTCTGTTACACCAAAACGCTAGTGCAAACGTCATCAGCGCATGTGCAGTAGTGCCGATTACAACGGCGAAAATATTGTTTATACTGCGCATGTGCTGACTAAAATGCAGGAACTCGCCGAGTACGCTGCCTAGTCCATGTCAATCAAAGCAAGCAGGGAGGGAAAGTATTGACCAAAATACTGCCATGTGAAAGTGGCCTTAGGGTGAATTCACACACGTCGCAGAAATTTCTGTGCACGTCTCATTTATCTGAATAGAGCTTGCAGCAATCCATGTGCTTGGCACCAGAACAACCCCAGTCACATATATAGAACTGTTGCAGAAATTTTCTCCAACAAATCAGTGTGTGAACATTCCCTCAGACTGCTTCTGCCTAAATATGGTCTAAGTTGTTTAGATTCGACTAAATCAGGTTAATAACAATTTCTTCTGGCATCCGCACCTTGTTGTGGTTTGTTGGTTTTGGCATAGAAGTCAATAGTAGCCAACAGATAGCAGGATGCAAATGAGGCCATTTATTTTTTCGAGAACCCCTTTAAAGATAGGTGTCATTTATTTAAGCAATTTAGAAGAACCAAACAAAAAAAAAAAAAAAATAGGAAATTAAGAAAGTTAGCAACTCTAAAAAGATAGTATAAAATGTAGCACAAACAAACCCCAAAATGTTTATTGCTGTCTTAAATGGGTATATGATAATTTTTCTATAGTTTTGGGAATACCATGTTATTTTAATATGGTTTCTATTAAATAAAATAGATTTTATTGAAACATTTTGTTTTGGGTAACTTTTTTTTAGCCTACATGATTCCTGTCACATAATGTTATGGCACACCACTAGGATATGCCATAACTATATGGTCAGTGGGGTTCCAACCTCTAGGACCCACACTGACTCAGAAAATGTAGCTACCAAGATCCGCTGTGCAAGGAATTGTCATTGTGTTGTAGTACCCTGCACAACCGGTGGCTGGGAGCTTCAGCTGCTGCCCCTTAATCCTTAGGATCAGGGGGTAATTCTATGTCAAGGTGCTTTAACTACCTTGGGCCCTTGACTTACTATTACATTAATGTATGAGTAGGGGTTAAAAATGTATTTTAAACATATTTTAACAAATATTTTGAAATGCATATTATTGGCTTGCATTGGATAAAAAAAAGCCGAATATGTTTTGCATATAGTACACCATGCAATTTTGTCCAGCAAAGAAAAGTTATGCCTGGAGTAATACAAGCTAACGTGCTGAAAGTGAATATCTTTGGCATGCATTTTGCTTATAGAATGCAGTGGTCCTGTTGTAGATATTGTGCCATACTGTTGTCACATCTATGTCTAGTAGGGCCAACCATAACTGGCAGAAATACATGTATGTAAAACTGGAATTTTTATTTTAATTTGGGACATTTACATTTGGAAAATGTAATAATTACCAAAAATAGACTTTTTCAATGTAACATTTAGTAGGTCAGACTCCCAGTTTCTACCATGTCTGACCCCAGGGGGCACATCTACAAGCTATGCGATCACAGACTATTATGGTGCTAAAGATATTTGCATTTTTACATTTTGTTGTTTTATTGCCTTTAATCCAAATTCATAAAGTTCATTCCGTTTACTGGATATGGAAAAGTATAGCAACAGAAAACATAGGCAAAGCTTAAATTCAATCAGAGTTTAGATAAAACGCAGAATATATTAATGTATGGGTGCAGTTATAAACTCTATTAATATAGTTGAAAGCCGTCAAGCACCAGTAGCTCCCAGAAACATAAAAAAGTTTGTATTAAAAATCACTGAACAGCACAAAAATGTGAACAATACACATAAATTAAATTCTACACCCAACTTTGCAAAGCACCTTTCTTTGTAAAAGATGGCCTTTGCCTGTATTTATAATATAGTCTATTAAATTCCAGATTTTCAGCAGTGATTTGAAATTTATAGTTTTATCTCTTTAATGCACACAAGTACAGAAATTAGCACACATTGTAATGAAAAATGTTATTACATTTTTATCTTTTATAATTCTTAGAAGCTTATGTTACGAAACATTGTAATAGGAAGAGCGGTATTTACTGTTGTCTGCATTGAACGCTTCACAGCTGAACACTTCTCCTGTGTATTCAGTGACAAATGGCAATCACTTTTTCATTTATCTTATGACAAATAGGAGATGCAGCCACAAACTGCTGGCCGTAGCAAACTTACAGGATGAAGTTCTTTATTGTTTATGGTTTGTAGATTGATGTATTCATGCCTTGTTTATTTGTGAAATGAACAAAACCCTGTAAGCAGGCATGAAAAGAAATTTGGCCATGCAGTCAATTGTATTTTTACCTCCAATCTTTCAAGGACTTTATGAGGATTTTTTTTCCAATTTTGGCCAAACGTGTAAAACTGCCTTCCGGAAGAAAATGGCAAAAGCTATTTTTGTGTGCCCTGTTATTGAGTGCAGTTTGCTGGTATTATTTATTTATGTGAAGTCCATCTAACTTTCTCCATTGGTGCCTGTGGTGGAATTGGCACTTTGTGGCTGTGTTAGGGAATGAGATGAGCACATTTAAAGGTACACCTTTGAACACCAATTTTTTTTTTAAACTAAATAGGTTAAAAATATTGTGCTGATTAATTTCTTAATATATCTTTATAGCGATTGGAGCTTTGTTTGTCTGATACAGAGCTACGGATCACTTGCATAGGCATAGATTTTATAGAAAATATACCTGCAACTGCCACTAGGGGGAGCATAGGAGCATGCTGAATACTGTTCTACACGTAAAGAGTCTCTGTCACCAGATTATAAGTGCCCTATCTCCTGCATAATCTGATTGGCGCTGTAATGTAGATAACAGCAGTGGTTTTTATTTTGAAAACTATAATTTTGGAGCAGGTTATGAGCAATTTTATATTTATGCTAATTCGTTTCTTAATAGACAACTGGGCGTGTTTTTACTTTTTACCAACTGGACGTTGTAAAGAGAAGTGTATGACGCTGACCAATCAGTGACCAATTACGCATCATTTACAGTAGCAGCAAAGTGGATGATATTTTAAAAATCTCATGCCAACGCTGCGTAAAAAACCCCTAGAAAAAATGTTCATAAATTGACCTGCGGTACGGAATTTAAATCCGCAGCATGTCAATTTATGCTGTGTTTTCGTTGCTTTTCTATTGCGGGTTTCCCCCATTGAATAAAATGGACATGCAAAACCCGCAACAGAAAGTCAAAAATAAAAAAATCATACTTACCTTCTACCTCCAGTCCATTCTCCTGGGAAGACGTTTCATCCAATCATAGGCTGCGGAGGTCACATGGGCTGTAGCGTCTTCCAGGGAGGCCAGACCGGATGGCAAAGGAGGGACCCGCCACCATGACAATGGCCTAAGTAAGTATGGGCATTTTTTAATTTTATTTCTACGCTGTTTGCCGCAGTGGAACCACATGTTGTGCGGTTTTTCATCCGGAATGTGCTTCAGGTTCCAGGTCGAATACGCTGCGTGGTTTGTACGCAGCGCATCCGGGTGTGTAAACCTGACCTAATAGTGATCTAATGACCATCAGCATTAGATCACTATTATATGATCGGGATACAGAGGAATTCTGGGAGGACACAGGTCATATCCTTCAAGCTTTTTCCAGCCTTAGGGCTTATTCAGACGAGCGTATAATACGTCCGTGCTATGCGCATGATTTTCACGCGCGTTGCACGGACCTATGTTAGTCAATGGGGCTGTTCAGACTGTCAGTGATTTTCACGCAGCGTATGTCCGCTGCGTAAAACTCACGACATGTCCTATATTTGGCCTTTTTTCGTCCATCACACATCCATTGAAGTCAATGGGTGCGTGAAAACCGCGCACGGCACACGGACGCACTTCCGTATGCCGCACGTGATGCGCGCTACAGTAGTCAAAACTATGAATGAAAACAGAAAAGCGCCTCATGCTTTTCTGTTTACAAACATAAAAACAGAGTGTCATAATGATGGCGGCTGCGCGAAAATCACACAGCCACGCATCATATGCTGCTGACACATGGAGCTTTTATGGACCGTTTGCGCATCAAAACGCCGCTTTTTTTTGCGCGCGCAAAACGCACACGCTCGTGTGAATCCGGCCTTAGTGCAATAAGTGTGCAAAAAAGTTTAACAGTGAATCAGTAAAAATGTAATTATAAAAATATGAAACAAATATGAATAAAAAATATATATCTTAAAAAGACAAACACCCCTAAAATAAAATAAATAAAATAATAGACCCTTACAAATCCCTGTATCGTCAGGAGCATCTTCTAGGACATGGATGCATGTTTCATGGGCGTCATGCACCCATGTCCTAAAGCAACCATATAGTGCAAAACATGTTACCCCAAATTCACACAAATGAATAACCATCACTATCCTTTGTCTCTCCAGCCCTACCCTATCTGCTCAACGCCTAAAATAAATAATTTATTTATTCACACATGTTATAGCAACAATGTATTTTGGGCATACAATTGACTATTATTATGTAACCTAAGAACTTTTTGCTTTTTCCAGGTGTAACAGTACATTAATCGGTATAGTCATAGGACTGTTACTTATTGTATCATAGTCTGTACATGTTTTGTGTTATGATACATTAAGAAAAGCAGGAAATAGTAGTGCAGTGTAGATATCTGTATGCACTGTGGGAGGCACTGGCTGTGGGACACTATGGACGGAACAGTTATGGGGGCACCATGGATGATCTTGTTCCTTTTTCAGCAGCTGTGACATAGTACTGTATTATACATATCCTAGTTTCAAGAGGACAGGCAGCTTCATGTCAGTCACTTATTCACTGAAATGAAGTTCTCCCTCTTTCTTTATAAAGAAGTTGTGCAGCAGTTGTAGTGTGTATTGTACAATATTGCGCTCCAACAGCTGCAGAATCTTGTAATACACACTAAAGCAACTGGTGACCTTCTTTTTCAAGAGGAAAGGGGCACTTTTATTTCCATTGCTTCCCATTTCTCTTCAAAAAGAAGTTCTTAAGGAAGTTTATTATTAGCAATATTGGAGTACCAAGACACTTGTGGTACAAACACACTCAGTCTTCTGCCTCATGATTTTGTACTTTCATGAAAGGGCAAGAAAAGCACTGCAGACCATAATATTCCTACTGTAAAAAAATAACACAAATGTGAACAGAGCCTTACCTCAGCAACATCTCTCTGTTTCAACTGATGCAAGTCTTTGTTAACAAGCTAGAACATGTAAATGTGTCAACATCTCCCACAAAAAGTATGACTACAGTTGTATTTTTGTCACTTGAAGGTGCACATTGCTTTTTATGCTCACTGTGTATAACATAACAGAGATTACATTTTTGTAGAATGACAATGGCAGTGATGTTGCTCAGTTTTTAGTACTGTTACCTTGCATTACAGGTCTCTCAAGGACAGTCTCTTTCCAGACGCCTCAATGAAACATGTGGACTTCATAGAGGGGCGTACCCTGCTCGGGACCCTGTCTATTAGCCGTAGAGTGTAGAGCCACTAATAAAGAGGTTCTGACTGCCAGACATGGCATGTCCATGTATTACATTGTCACCCATGGGCACCTTTCCTTTGTACTGTACTGGCCACTGCAGTGAAACTGTATGGCCAGCCCATTGTTCTCGCAGGGGGCTTTGGAAACAGTATACACAGCGACTAGCTGATCTCTAGGCTTGCTGCAACTTATAAAGGGGTTGTCTTGATGATACAACCCCTTCAACTATAAATCTGGCCAAGACAACATCTGTATGGTGTTCGTATATACTCTACCTTTGTTTGTGTGGGCTTTCTCTGTGTATTCCAAAAACATGTAATGGGCTTGTTTTGAAAAGTGGACCAAACCTTAATGCATAATATTAAACCTACAAATAGAAGGATACACCAATTCCACAACAAAACCGTGTTCCTCTAAACCAGTGGTTCCCAAACGGGGTGCCATGGCACCATGGGGTGCTGTGATAACCCTCCAGGGGTGCCGTGACACTCCTATGAGTTTTTTTGCAGCCCTCTTGTAGATAGCACCCCCACCTCTGTAGATGGCACCCCTATCACCCCATCACCCCCTTTCCTATACATAGCACCACTGTAGCTCCCTGAAGGAGCGGAATCCCCCTGTGGCCAGGGATTCCGCTCCTGGACGGAGCACTTGATGTCTCTGTCCATACATGGACAGTGACATCAGGGCATCTCCTGAAGTGGAATCCCCGTCCACAGTGTTGCCGGTGATTCGGCTCCAGGAAAAGCACCTGACCTCACTGTCCACAAATGAACAGAGATGTCAGGGACTTCTCCTAGAGTGGAATCCCCGGTCACAGCGTCAGCAACGCTGTGGACAGGGATTCTGCTTCAGGAGTTGCCCCTGATATCACTGTCCACTATCAAGCGCTCCGTCCATGTGCGGAATCCCCGGCCACCGGAAGATTCTGCTACTTCAGGGAGCTAGGGTGGAGGTTTGTATAGGAAGGGGGTGTGCCATCTACAGAGGTGGGGGGGGGGGCGATATCTACAAGGGGCAGTGTAGCACTAACTAAAAGGAGGTGTGTGGCACTAACTAAAAGAAGGTGTGTGGCACTACCTTCAAGGAGGTGTGTTTCACTACCTACAAGGGTGTGTGTGACACTACCTACAAGGGGGCTGTGTGGCACTACCTACAAGGGGGCTGTGTGGCACTATGTACAAGGGGGTGGGGTGGTACTACCTACAGGGGGTTGTGTGGCACTACCTACAAGGGTGCTGTGTGGCACTACCTTCAAGGGGGCTGTGTGGCACTACCTTCAAGGGGGCTGTGTGGCACTACCTACAAGAGGGCTGTGTGGCACTACCTACAAGGGTGCTGTGTGGCACTACCTACAAGAGGGCTGTGTGGCACTACCTACAAGGGGGCTGTGTGGCACTACCTACAAGAGGGCTGAGTGGCACTACCTACAAGGGGGCGGTGTGGTACCACCTACTGCGGGCTGTGTGGCACCACTTACAGGGGCTGTGTGGCACTACCTACATGTGGCACTACCTACATGTGGCACTACCTACAAGTGGGCTGTGTGGCACTACCTACAAGCGGGCTGTGTGGCACTACCTACAAGCGGGCTGTGTGGCACTACGTACAAGGCGGCTGTGTGGCACTACATACAAGGGGGCTGTGTGGCCCTACCTACAGGGGGCTGTGTGGCACTATCTACAGGAGGCTGATGGTTTCAAGTGGTTTCCATCTCTGACCTCCAATTGAAATTAATAGGAGGCAGAAAAAACCTGTGGCGCTCATTTGAAGTGATTTTTTGCCTCCGTCTTTTGCATTAGCTTCAACGGCTTAAAAAAACGCAGGCACAAAATACGCAAAAACAGTCAAATAACGCTGTCAATTAAAAATTTTGAGGCAGATTTCTTTCTGCCTCACAAAAAAACGGTGTGTGAACATACCCTAAGAGTGTAGTGCTAATTATTAGCTGTTTTCTGTCTTTCTCGAAACTATTTTTGGTGGGGGTGCCCTAAGGAAAAACATTTTTTCCAGGGGTTTTCTCGAGTCCGAAAAGGTTGGGAAACTCTGCTCTAAACATTACTAGAGTTCAAAAGTCACACATGAGGCCCTGTTCACACCTGCACTGGTCATTCCATTCTGCTCCGTCAGTGGAGCAGAACAAGTGGAAACCGGAAGCAATGGTTCTATTGCACCTTGGATACCACCGGTGGCCGACGGAATTCATTGGTTCTGTCGACTTTCCGTCGGAGTGACCGTGGTTTTACTGGAAAACAATCTTGCAGAATGCTGCACTATTGTTCTGCCGGATCTGCGACAGCGGGCCCGAACAAGGCCTCCAACAGAGTTGTGAACAGATTCTAACCTATATTCCCCTAAGAGAAAAATAATGCATTAGGCTGGGTTCACACGAGCGTGTGCTTTTCGTGCACGCAAAGAAACGCTGCGTTTTGCCTGCGCAAAAAGCACTTAACAGCTCCGTGTGGCCTCAGCATATGATGCGTGGCTGCGTGCTTTTCCCACGGCCACCATCATTATGACACTCCGTTTGGATGTTTGTAAACAGAAAAGCACGTGGTGCTTTTCTGTTTTCATTCATCTTTTCCACAGCTGTTGCGCGAATCACGCTGTTCGCACGGAAGTGCTTCCATGGGGCATGCGTGGTTTTCACGCACCCACTGACTTCAATGGGTGCGGACTGACGCTCAGTAAAAATCACGCACATGTCTGCATGGCCCCATAGACTAATATAGGTCCGTGCGACGCGCGTGAAAATCACGCGCGTTGCACGGACGTATATCCCGTTCGTCTGAATAAGCCCTTATAGTACAAAATTCCCTTTATTAATTCATGGCTGGAACGAACGCTATAAAGCCACAAACAGACACATAGGACAATTATAATCACACAAGAGAGTGGAGAATGGCAATAGGCAAATGGCTAACAGTAATCCATATTTACCTTCTACAAAATGGGAATGTGAAAACACCACTAACAATGGGATAGGCTTCTAAAGGAAGCACATAGCAAAACGTGGATCGGTGGGTAAAGTTTAGAACATACAGTCTCTCATTTAGCATGACCATTTGGGTCAGAATCAATTTTTAGGGGTAATTACATATGTTTTTTTTTAGTGTACTCACATAGGTACGCTTTGCATTAACCCCTTCCTGCTTTGGCCACTATTGACCTTCCTGACAGAGCCTCATTTTTCAAATCTGAAATGTTTCAATTTATGTGGTAATAACTTCGGAATGCTTTTACCTATCTAAGCGATTCTGAGACTGTTTTCTCGTGACACATTTGACTTTATGTTACTGTTAAAATTTGCTCGGTGCATTTAGTATTTAATTGTGAAAAGCACCAAAATTAAGTGAAAAATTGCAAAAATTTGCATTTTCCTAAATTTAAATGCATCTGCTTGTAAGATGGGCAGTTATACCACACAAAGTTGTTGCTAATTAACATCCCTCATATATCTACTTTAGATTGGCATAGTTTTTTGAACATCTTTTTATTTTTCTACGACGTTACAAGGCTTAGAACTTTAGCAGCAATTTCTCACATTTTCAAGAAAATGTCAAAAGGCTATTTTTACAGGGGGCAGTTCAGATGTGAAGTGGCTTTTAGGGCCTTATATATTAGAAACCTCCAATAATTAACCCCATTTTAAAAACGTCACCCCTCAAAGTATTCAAAACCGCATTTATAAAGTTTCTTAACTCTTTAGACGTTTCACAGGAATTAAAGCAATGTAGAGGTGAAATTTACAAATTTCATTTTTTTTTGCAGAAATACAATTTTAATCAATTTTTTTTTGTAACGCAGAAGGTTTTACCAGAGAAACGCAACTCAATATTTATTGCCCAGGTTCTGCAGTTTTAGGAAATATCCCACATGTGGTCCTAGTGTGCTAATGGACTGAAGCACCAGCCTCAGAAGCAAAGGGGCACCTAGTGGGTTCTGGGCCTCCTTTTTATTAGAATATATTTTAGGCACCATGTCAGGTTTGAAGGGCTCTTGCGGTGCCAAAACAGTGGAAACCCCCACAAGTGACACCATTTTGGAAACTTCACCCCTTGAGGAAATTATCTAGGAGTATAGTGGGCATTTTGACCCAACAGGTTTTTTGCAGAAATGATTGGAAGTAGGCCATGAAAAGCTACATTCTTTCAAAGAAAATGTAGGCTTAGCTAATTTTTTCTAATTTCCACAAGGACTAAAGGAGAAAAAGCACCGCAACATTTGTAAAGCAATTTCTCCCGAGTAAAACAATATAGCTCAAAATTTTTCATTTTCTCAACAAATAAAGGAAAAAAAGAACCCCAACATTTGTAAAGCAACTTCTCTGGAGTGCGGAAATACCCCATATGTGGTCATAAACTGCTGTTTGGGCACATGGCAGGGATCAGAAGAGAAGGAGCGGCATTTGGCTTTTGGAGCACAGATTTTGCTGGATTGGTTTCTTGACACTATGTCGCTTTTGCAAAGCCCCTAAGGTACCAGTACAGTGGAAACTACCCAAAAGTGACCCCATTTGGGATACTATTAGTATTAGTTCACAATTGCAGAGCCTCTGATGTGAAATAATAAAAGAAACCCCTGAGAAGCGACCCCATTTTGGAAACTACACCCCTCAAGGCATTTATTAAGGGGTATAGTGACCCCACAGGTCTTTTCCGTAAATTATTGCACTGTGGATGGTGCAAAGTAAACATTTTAATTTTTCCCCAGATATGCCATTTCAGCAAATATGTCATGCCCAGCTTATGCCACTGGAGACACACACACCAAAAATTGTTAAAAGGGTTCTCCCGGGTATGGCGATGCCATATATGTTGAAGTAAACTGCTGTTTGGGCACGCTGTAGGGCTCAGAAGGGAGGGAGCACCATTTGGCTTTTGAAGCGTAGATTTTGCTTGGTAGTAGTTTTGTTTGGAGTTTTACTGGTATTTCAGTTTATAATGTGGGGGCACATGTAAGCCAGTCAGAGTAAATAAGGGGCATAGTCAGGTGGTATAATAATGGGGTAAAAAAGAATCCATAGATGTGTGTTATGCTGTGAAGCAATCCTTTCTGCACAGGCCAGTGTCGCACTGATAAATGGTGTCCTTTCTTATCCCCCTTTTGGTACACGCACCGCACCTTTGCAGTTTGGGGAATTTTGCTGGGAAAGTGTTGTCCTGGTATAATACGGGGACACCCTCGCTTCCAGCAGATATGTTCGGGCACTTCCCTTCCTGGTTCCCTAATTTTAAAGCCTCGATAAACTGTAGTTATTATTGGTACCATTTTGGGGGACTTTTTTAAGTTTTACAACTATTTGCACAATAAAATTAATTTTGTAAAAAGAATGTATTTTTTTCGCCATGTTGTGAGAACCATAACTTTTGAATTTTTCGTCTATGGAGCTGTATGAGGGCTTGTTTTTTGCGAGACAAGCTATAGTTTTTATAGGTACAATTTTTTGATATGTGCGACTTTTTGATCACTTTTTATTTAAATTTTTGTAGGGCAATGTGACAAAAAAATAGACATTATGGCATTGTTTTTTACGGGTCTTTTTTACGCCGTTCACTGAGTGGAATAAGTAACATAATAATTTTTATACGTCAGGCCGTTACGGTCGCGGCGATACCATATACAGTGAAGGAAATAAGTATTTGATCCCTTGCTGATTTTGTAAGTTTGCCCACTGTCAAAGACATGAACAGTCTAGAATTTTTAGGCTAGGTTAATTTTACCAGTGAGAGATAGATTATATTTAAAAAAAAAAACAGAAAATCACATTGTCAAAATGATATATATTTATTTGCATTGTGCATAGAGAAATAAGTATTTGATCCCTTTGGCAAACAAGACTTAATAGTTGGTGGCAAAACCCTTGTTGGCGAGCACAGCAGTCAGACGTTTTTTGTAGTTGATGATGAGGTTTGCACACATGTTAGATGGAATTTTGGCCCACTCCTCTTTGCAGATCATCTGTAAATCATTAGGATTTCGAGGCTGTCGCTTGGCAACTCGGATCGTCAGCTCCCTCCATAAGTTTTCGATGGGATTAAGGTCTGGAGACTGGCTAGGCCACTCCATGACCTTAATGTGCTTCTTTTTGAGCCACTCCTTTGTTGCCTTGGCTGTATGTTTCGGGTCATTGTCATGCTGGAAGACCCAGCCACGAGCCATTTTTTTTTTTTTTTAAAACATAATTTTTATTAACATTTTTTCACTTTTTTTTACAGACATTTCACAGAAAAATTGCGTTACAATTTGAATCTCGCATACTTGCGAATATAACTAACACAACATAAAATAACATAACATATACTCATGGCATATCTCTTTGCATCTGTCCAGCGACTAAAAACGCTAACAACCTGACTTCCTCTATCCCCGAACACGACCCAGGCCGTCAGATAATATCTCCGTCCCATCCATTCCCCTTCTATTATCTAGGTTCCATTTGTAAGCCTCCTAATGTGCCAGCCAGAAATTGCGTGTGATACCATGCTGTGTGTCTAAAGGGCGTAACAATTTCCACCACCTCAGTCGCTGTGCATTGCGTTTCTATAAATATTTGCCATTTCGCAAATAACTTCTTGGTTCCCGTTTCTTTCCTTCTTTCTACCTCCACCCGTTCGAGAGCTAGTAATTGTTTCAAGCTAGTCACGATCATGTCGAGACCCGGTGTATCCGCTTCCAGCCATTTACACCGAAGGCACCTCAAGGCCACCAGCAAAATTGTGTGCACCAAGGGGAGCGGAGATCTCGTTCCTCGAGCCCCCTCTTCCTCTGGTGGTCGCGCCTGATGGAACAGCAGCGCTTGAGGCGTCATCGGAAGTTTCGCCTTCCAATGATCCAGAATATATCTGCGTACCATCTCCCAGTATCGTTCAGTCTGAGCACAGCTCCATACTCCGTGCCACAAATTTGTCAGGGGTGTGTTGCATTTGGGACAGCTCGTAATGCGATCGGGGAAGGACTGCGAGGGTAAAATATTAAAGCCATATATGGCCGAATGTATTAGTTTAAAATAGGTTTCTCTCCAGCTCTTGTTCACTATCACCTTCCGTACCGTCTCCCAACCCTCCAATATGGTCTCTCCTATCGCCGGATCTTGCGTCCATCGTTCCCATATTTTGAACATAGCCCGTGGGCGCGGGCGGACAAAATAATCCCCGAGTGCACTATACAATCTCGAGATAGTCGCCCGAAGAACCGTTGGGCCTATGACCTCATCCAGAGTATGAGTGGTAGCTTCCTTATTCAAATCTCTGAGCCTAGAGGTACAGAACGACCGCACCTGGAAAACTTGTATAAAATCAGCATTAAAATTAACATTGCCCTCTAATGGATTGAGTTTAGCTCTGATTTCCGACCCTGTTAACCATCTCCTTTCCTCTTTATGCATAAGATCCCCTGCGTTACTAATACCTGCTTCCCCCCAAGAGGCAAATCTATTCCTATTGTTTACTCCCGGCAGGAACTCCGGGTGTCCCCACAGCGGCATGTGTTTGGAGAGCAGGTGAGGCAAGCCAAAACATTTACGAACCGCTTTCCAGGCCAGGACTGTATCTCTCAGGACAATGGAGGTTTTGATACGGCACGGAAGGGAGGCCACTCTACAATGCAATAATGCTTTTAAGTTCCAGGGTGAGGCGTACTCCCCTTCCAGCTTTAAGTTGGAATAATGGCTCGTTTCATGGAGCCAATCCACTGCATGACGAAAAAGACATACCACATTGTATCCCCTAATATTGGGAAACTTCAGTCCCCCCTCCTGCTTGCCCATCATGAGTTTAGTAAGTGCAATACGAGGCCTCTTTCCTGCCCATACAAATTTTGTGAATGCGGAGTTCAGTTTGGAGACATCCCCATGTTTCAGCAAGAGTGGGAGCGTTTGAAAGGGATATAACAGTCTGGGGAAACTAACCATCTTGATTAGGTGGCACCTCCCCAGCAGGGATAGAGGTAACTGGCACCATCTGGCGAGTTCCGCCTGTATTTTTTTGAACAGCGGTGGATAATTCAGATCATATAGAGTTTCAGGCCCCTTCCCTATCTTAATGCCTAGATAAGTTATGCATTGTTTCACCGGGGATATTCCGCATCCCAAGGACTGCCAAAATGCCCCGGGTAACGGTTTGCCCAACTCCAGCAGTTCACTTTTAGCCATACTGATTTTGTATCCCGAGCATTGCCCAAAGTCCTGCAAAAAATGAAAGACCGGCATTAAGTGTTCTTGAGGATTTGACATAAACAGTATAACATCGTCAGCAAACAAGGCTAACTTAACTGCCCGAGACCCCACCTGGATACCTTTAAATACTGCGGACTCTTCCAGAAACCTAGCCATAGGTTCCAGTGCTAGATTAAATAAAAGTGGCGACAGTGGGCATCCCTGCCGGGTTCCTTTATGCAATTGGAAGGGAGCCGATAAAAACCCTGAGGAGTAGACGCGTGCTTGGGGATTATTATAGACCCCTTTCAAAAAGATCCGAAAGGCTCCCTGGACCGTCATCTTATCCAGCACCATCCCCAGCCATTCCCACTGTATGTTATCAAAAGCTTTCTCTGCGTCTAGCGCCAAGAGTGCAGGTCGGGCCCCTGGCTGAGGATCGCGCCTTACTGTTTCTAGGACCGTCAACACCTTACGCAGATTAGTCACTGCCGCCCTACCCTTTACAAACCCCACTTGAGATTTCCCCACCAATGCTGGCAAATATATGGCCAAGCGGTTAGCTAAGATTTTTGTAAGTAGCTTCTGGTCTTGATCTATCAATGGGATTGGGCGATATGACCCCGGGTCAAGAGGATCTTTCCCCTTCTTGGGCAGCACCTTTATATGCGCTATTTTGGCCTCCGCTGGGAAAGTACCGGTCTTTAGTAAAATATTATAATACCCCACTAAAGTGGGGCTGACTTCCTCTCTTAGTGACTTGTAAAATTCTCCCGTGAACCCATCCGGCCCCTGGGCCTTTCCGTTATGTAGGGTCCTGATTGTGCTCGTGAGTTCCTCCACCGTGATTTCTGCGCTCAGCAGATCGTTCTGCTCCTGCGTGAGCCCAGGTAACTTTACCTTCTCCAAGAATTCCCTACCTTTTTGGGGGTCAATGTGCGTGTCCGAATAAAGGGCTTGATAATACGTACGCAGAATAGTGTTAATTTTTTTCGGATCCGCTGTAGGGATTCCGTCGGTGTCTCTAAGGGATACAATGTGTGACGGTGAGTACCTCCCCCTCGCCAGGCGTGCTAATAATTTGCCTGCTTTGTTGCCAAAGCGCATAAGGTCAGCATCAAATTGAGACCGATAGATGCTTTCTCTTTTATCTAGCCATTGATCAAATTGTCGCTTGGCTGCACTCCATGCCTCCCCCAGAGACGCCGACGGATGTTGTAAAAATGCCGTATATGCACACCTTAATCGCTCGCTTGCCGTCTTGTACCCCTCAGTGGTCTTACGTTTCAGATTGGCCATAAATTGTATAATTTTCCCGCGAATTACCGCTTTTGCTGTACGCCAATACAACGACGGGTCCGTACGGTGTGACGCATTATCCCCTTCAAATTCCATCCACCATCCCCTTAGTTTTTGTAAAAAGTCTTCGTCCGTCGCCAGAAATGAGGGAAACTTCCATATAAAATCCATTCCCTTAGCTACTGTGTCAGCCAGAGTAATGGTAATAGGGGAGTGGTCAGAGATGACAAGATCTTCTATCGTCGCGTCGCGCAATCTGCGGGAACAAGCTTCGTTCACCAGTAAGTAATCAATACACGACCACGATTGATGCACGTGCGAAAAATGAGTATACTCCCTAGCATCAGGATGTAAACTCCTCCAGGCATCTGCCAGGGCAGTGTGTCTTAAAAAATCCGGCAAGATCCTATCCCTCTGTTTCTGTGAAGCAGCCCCTACACTTCTATCTTCCCTAGAGGACCTTACAGTATTAAGGTCTCCCCCTAATATCAATAATTTAGTGCGATCCTGCTGGAGTTGGGCTTCCAATTGGTCAAAAAAACCTGTGCTGGCCGTATTTGGCCCATAGACATTATGGATACTAATAATTTCCCCTGCATGTTCCACCACTAGATGGACCCAACGCCCCTCATCATCACGTTCCTGGGACACCAATGTGAAAGCAAAATTTTTATGTATCAATATTATAACTCACGCCTTGCCATCTCTTGCCGGTGAGCCAAAAACGTGGCCCACCCAGAATTTTTGTAAATATTTAAATTCTAACTCGGTAAGGCGAGTTTCCTGTAACAGGGCTACATCTGGATGCAATCTCTTCATATGTCGCAGGAGTTTGGTCCGTTTCTGTGGGGATCTGAGCCCCTTAACATTCCATGAGACTATTTTCATGTTATTGGACTACGTCTAAGATGAGCTAAGGTGTCAAAAAGCCGTGATCGGTTCGGGGAGTCGGATCCATCTTTCCCTAATCGCCATGTATAAACATAGAAAACATGGCCAGAACACGGCCTATCAAACAAAGCTAAACTCCAAATCAAAGCCAACAGACCTTGTTGAAAAGGAATGTAAAAAACGCCTGTGCCAAGGGCGGTCACCCCCCTAGTACACATTGGCATAGGAAACTTCACTTTTTTCTGTTGTGCACTAACACGTCCCTCCCTCCCCCTCCCTCCCAGACCTGAGTAGCCGAGATTACAAATCACTTATCGTGATCAAGCTGCACCAGCCCTTCGCCAACCAACCATTTCTTGCAGCCGATACTCGGCTTCTATCAAAGGGTCACGCCCTTCAGCTGTCGCTCAGTTTACCGCGTGCCATATCGACCTGAACACTGCTTCACTTCAACGTTGCCCCAAACAGCTACTCAAATAAACCCCTTCAGGAGAGAACCGACCTTGTGGAACTCTCAGAGTATCCCACCAGTGAGCGTGCTTAGAACTTAGAACAGGCCCTAACTCTGATTCCAACCCCCTGCAATGTGAATACAGCATTATATCAGTATGCATACATTTTGATCTGAGGACATTTGACAACAGACTAAAATGCTGTAGTAATAAACAAACATATGCAATCATCAAGCATTATCTGCAATAACTGGCAACTTATCTGCTCAAGATCGGATCGGAACCTGCAAGTGGTCTACAGCGTCCTCAGAACCCTCTCTCTAAGACATAAAGGTCCTATAAAAACTTCGCTCTTCAATCAGGAGACGTGGACCTGGTGCGGTCCCGTGACCGTCTCTGCGGCTTCGGAGAATCCCTTCTGTTCCTGGATCTTCCTCCGCGTTCTCTTCCGGGCGTGGGTAGTAAAGCTTCTGCCCAGGTCCTCTCCATATCCAAGCGACTCCTTCCGACTTCTCTTGGCTTGCGACGTGGGCTGTGTTCTGGATTGCGTTGCTCCTCGTGCGGGGAGCGGCTTCCACATAGCTCTGCCCGCGCGTCCTCCGCCTCTTTTGCTGTATTGAATGTCGTGGTCCGGCCGTTGGCTTGAAACACCCGCAAGATGGCTGGATATTGCAGATTAAAACGTACTTTCGCTTGGAACAGCTCGGTACAAATCTTGCTGAAGGAACGCCTGCGTTTCGCGACCTCCGTAGAATAGTCCTCGAAAAGTAGCACTTTCATGCCCATTATCTCCAAGGGCCGGGATCTGCTGCGATATGCCTTCATCAGTGCCACCATGTCATTGTAATCCAACAGTTTAAAGATGACTTGTCTGGGGCGATACGAACTGCTGCTGTTGTCTGTTGCTGGAAAATTTCTAGGGTCTGGCCCCACCCTATGCGCCCTTCCCACCCGACATGGACGCTGGAGGCCCAATGCTGCTGGCAATGATCTCTCACATAGACGCTGCAACTCAGAAGGGACCACCGCTTCTTTCAGGCCCACAATTCGCAGGTTGCTCCTCCTGGAGCGATTTTCCAGATCCTCTACTTTGTCTCCCAACTGCGTGGTATTAGACAACACCGCTTTAAGTTTGGATTGCAGGCGTTCATTTTCATCCTCTAGCAGCGTTACCCGTTGCTCTAATTCATTAGTCCTGGACGTTACTTGTGCCAGATCCGCATGCATGCGGGTAAGAGACGCTTGCACCGTTTTTTCCAGCGCTTTTTGCAGGTCAGGAGCTATCCGCTTAGCCACTTCATGGGCTAGTGCTATATAATCCACAGGTACTGGTTGCAAAGAGGCTATGGGCTCTGCCTGGCTTGAAATCGGGGACATGGGCTGGGGCTGCAGCAGTTCCTCATCCTGTGAATACAGCGGGGGAGTAGTGGCGGGAAACGCCGCCATCTTACCTCCCCTGTCCACACCCGCGGCTCGATCCTCCATGGCTGGCTTGTGTGCGCTCCGGAGGAGATATCTTTCCATATACCCCTGGGTACGTTCCTGTGCGAAGGGCCGGTGTCACTGAGCTGTTTTTCGCCACCGAAGTGACTTTTGCAGATGAGCAGGCTAGTCGGGAGCGGGAGCTCAGTCACACGCGTCCTGCATCGCCAGCGCCGGAACCGGAAGTCCACGAGCCATTTTTAATGTCCTGGTGGAGGGAAGGAGGTTGTCACTCAGGATTTGACGGTACATGGCTCCATCCATTCTCCCATTGATGCGGTGAAGTAGTCCTGTGCCCCTAGCAGAGAAACACCCCCAAAACATAATGTTTCCACCTCCATGCTTGACAGTGGGGATGGTGTTCTTTGGGTCATAGGCAGCATTTCTCTTCCTCCAAACACGGCGAGTTGAGTTAATGCCAAAGAGCTCAATTTTAGTCTCATCTGACCACAGAACCTTCTCCCAATCACTCTCAGAATCATCCAGATGTTCATTTGCAAACTTCAGATGGGCCTGTACATGTGCCTTCTTGAGCAGGGGGACCTTGCGGGCACTGCAGGATTTTAATCCATTACGGCGTAATGTGTTACCAATGGTTTTCTTGGTGACTGTGGTCCCAGTTGCCTTGAGATCATTAACAAGTTCCCCCCGTGTAGTTTTCGGCTGAGCTCTCACCTTCCTCAGGATCAAGGATACCCCACGAGGTGAGATTTTGCATGGAGCCCCAGATCGATTTCGATTGACAGTCATTTTGTATGTCTTCCATTTTCTTACTATTGCACCAACAGTTGTCTCCTTCTCACCCAGCGTCTTACTTATGGTTTTGTAGCCCATTCCAGCCCTGTGCAGGTCTATGATCTTGTCCCTGACATCCTTAGAAAGCTCTTTTGTCTTGCCCATGTTGTAGGGTTAGAGTCAGACTGATTAATTGAGTCTGTGGACAGGAGTCTTTTATACAGGTGACCATGTAAGACAGCTGTCTTTAATGCAGGCACCAAGTTGATTTGGAGCGTGTAACTGGTCTGGAGGAGGCTGAACTCTTAATGGTTGGTAGGGGATCAAATACTTATTTCTCTGTGCACAATGCAAATAAATATATATAATTTTGACAATGTGATTTTCTTTATTTTTTTTTTATATAATCTATCTCTCACTGGTAAAATTAACCTAGCCTAAAAATTCTAGACTGTTCATGTCTTTGACAGTGGGCAAACTTACAAAATCAGCAAGGGATCAAATACTTATTTCCTTCACTGTATGTATGGTTTATTATTTCAATAATAAAGGACTTGATAAAGAAAAAAGGGCGATTGTGTTTTATTTTACTACTTGAAACTTTTATTATATTTTTTACAACTTTTTTTTCACTTTTTTTTAGTACCACAAGGGGAACTGTCAGATATTTTTTTCTAAGACATTGCACTACCTATATAGTGCAATGTATTAGATCTGTCAGTCATTCACTGACAGCAAGCCTATTAGGCTTCGCCTCCGGGTGGGGCCTAATCGGCTGCCGTAATGGCAGAGCAGGAGGCTATTGTTAGGTCTCCTGTTGCCATAGTAGCAGTCGGCAGGCCTGCGATTGCAGGGCAGTGCTGCCGAACTGCTGACAACCACAAAGATGCAGTGATCGCTTTCAATCACTGCATCTAAGGGGTTAATGGCAGGGATCGGAGCTAGCACCGGTTCCTGCCATTACAGTTGGATGTCAGCTGTAACATACAGCTGACATCCCACGCTGATGACACCGGCTCATCGTCTGAGCCGGCGCCATCTTGCCGACGGCTACGGAAGCAGTTTATGTCCCAACTCCGGGCGAGTAATGGAAGTTTTCCGTATTAGGTATACCGGGATGCCAGTGTTAGGCCGGTTGCCATTGCAGCCACATACACCCTGGCGATTTCATTGCTGGGGTGCCGATGAACTGCAAACACCTTAAATGCAGTGATCGCTTTTGACCGCTGCATTTAAGGGGTTAATGGCGGGGATTGAAGCTAACTTTGGTCCCCGCCATTACAGCAGGTTGTCAGTAAGATACAGCTGACATCCGGAGATGATGGCACCGACTCAGCTTCTGAGCCGGTGCCATCAATTTGTCGTAAATATACAACATTTTGTGGGAAGCACTGGCTTTCCATGACGTATACGTTTGACAAATGTCAGGAAGGGGTTAATACTAAATATTACAAATTTGATGGCTCTACTTAGGATCTCATTGTTAGTGGTGTTTTTACATCCAGTGGCGGATTAAGTAGACCATAGGCCCTGGGCTGTTCCACAGGCTTGGGCCCCCTTCTGCACCAACGCCCTGCCACACCGTGTCTATGTTATAGATATTATATATAACACCACCTTTCTGTTTGAGCATTGACAAATGAGTGTTAGGGTATGTTCACACGACAACGCCAAATATGTCTGAAATTACGGAGCTGTTTTCAGTAGAAAACAGCTCCTGAATTTCAGACGTTTTTACAAGTGCACGCGTTTTTTGCGGCATCTTTTACGAATGTAATTGGAGCTGGTTTTTATTGGAGTCATTGAAAAACGGCTCCAATTACGTCCCAAGAAGTTTCTTGCACTTCTTTGACGCGGCTGTAATTTTACGCGCCGTCTTTTGACAGCGACGCGTAAAATTACAGCTCGTCTGCGCAACAGAACATCGTAAGACCCATTGCAAGCAGTGGGCAGATGTTTGCCGACGTATTGGAGCCGTGTTTTCAGGCATAATTCGAGGCGTAAAACGCCTCCATTACGCCTGAAAATAGGTCGTGTGCACATACCCTTACAATTCTGCTTGTCAAAGGGCTGTGTACCTACATACTCACAGTCTCCAACCATTGCTGACAGTATCACACTGTGTAGGGACACGTCCTCTTGACAATGGGAATGGTAACACGCATTTGTCTATCAGTCCTGGGTACACAAAGACTTTTTATAGAATACAAGGAATTCCTATAACAGACATGTCAGGAGAGGGGACAGCGCTATAAATCCAATGACTCACAAGTGATTTCTTCTCTGATGGGAGACAACTTCTCCCGATGACTGCAAAGTTTCCTGATGAGAAAACTTTGCCCCTCGATTCTGAAGCCATTTTCACCATCTATAGCAACACAAAATTAATAAACTAAGCACCCTAAATTATTTTATACCCCAGACCAAACCCCTAAGCAAGTTAATACCCCTGGTCCATACATTAAATCAGACTAATAAATTCAGTCCCCAAGGGGTAACTAAACTTTTAAAAAACATTTGGCGCATCATAGTGATATGTCAGAAGTTTTGATCGATGGGGGCCCGAGCACTGAGACCCCCGATGATCGCTAAAACAAAGTGGTAGAAGTGTTCGGATGAGCGCTGTTCCACTTTATTTCTGATAGTCTTTCCTCGGAGCGGTGTACGGACTCATAGACTTTCTATTGAGCCCATACACCGCTTGCTCGGCTATCAGAGGAAAGACAATCTGAAACAAAGTGGCACAGCTCACCTGAGGTGGGGTCTCATTGCTCGGACCCCACCGATGAGAAATTTCACTATGACATGTCACTATGACATTTCAATTTTTAAAAAAAGTTTAGTTACCCCTTAAGCAGTCAGACACCCCTCCCCTTGCAGTAAAATAACTCCTGAGGGCGATATGGGGGGATTTTGTGCAATATACACACACACTTATACTATATACACTATGTAGACTTACATTATACACACTATAAACTCTATACACACAGCACACACTATATAGACTTACATTTTACGTACTATATACACAGCACACACTATATAGACTTACACTATATACACTATACACACACAGTATATAGACTTACACTATATGCACTATACACACACTATATAGAC
This sequence comes from Rhinoderma darwinii, assembly GCF_050947455.1. NCBI lineage: Eukaryota > Metazoa > Chordata > Amphibia > Anura > Rhinodermatidae > Rhinoderma > Rhinoderma darwinii. The sequence continues at coordinate 94,283,709 of NC_134691.1, forward strand.
TTACACTATATACACTATACACACACACACACACACACACACACCACATGCTATATAGACTTACACTATATACACTATACACACACACTATATAGACTTACACTATATGCACTATACACACACTATATAGACTTACACTATATACACTACACACACACACACACACACACACACACACACACACCACACGCTATATAGACTTACACTATATACACGTCACACTTACCAGAGCCTCTTCCTCTGCGGTGCTTGAGTGCAGCCTACAGGACCTTAATCATGTGACTGTGATGTCACCACAGGTCCTTCACCTCCTAGTTGCAGTCTTGCCGTTATCAAGAAGCTGCTGGAGGTTTAGACAGACGGGACAGTGCACAGCAGCACAGAGGAGCTGACTGTCAGGGAGACTCCAGCACATGCCCATCACTATCTCTGACAGTCTGCTCTCTACAGCTGATGTGCTGTGCCGCCCACTCCCTATTCCCTAACCGCAATTGACTCTTCCTGCACATGCCCCACCTCCCACCCACCTCTTCATCAGCAGGTGGGACCGATGACCGCGAGAATGCGGCAGGCAGCAGCCCTGGATATTTTTATTTTTTATTTAACTCATGTGCAACCATGGGCAGCTCATGGGCCACCACCCATATGAGGATCCGCCACTGTTTACAGCCCCTTCTTGTAATATGCACATATGAATTTCTGGTAGCCATTTGCCTGCTGCGATTCTCCATTTTCTTGTGGGATTTTAATTGTCCCATGTGTCTGTATATGGTTTGATAGCGGTTGCTTCAGTCATGTGTTAAGTGAATTGTGTACCACACTGCATTGGTCTTAAATAATACCGGACTATACATTCTGTGTACAGTGCTGCTGAATATGGTGGTCGGATATAAATAGTGGGAAATAAATACTTGACGGTGAGACTTTACAAATTAAAATGCATAAACATAGTTGGAATATGGTTTTGTGTGCGGCCAGCGGCAATCTCTGTGCCAAATGGAAAACAACAACTGCTTTGAGCACATTTCAGGCTCAGAAAGACAGCTGTCACCTTGGTGGGGTACGTAACTGTTTATAAATTAAAATTCCTCATCTTACCTAGATTGCTGTCTTTATTAAACAGACAATGGGGCTTGTACAGTTCTAGTAAATCTTTTAATACTTTTGCTCTAGTAAGGACACCTTATATCTTTAACATATAGACGCTCCCAAAAATATAAATTAGAGTCTGACAACGTTTCTGAGATGGCCCTTAGTAATTCTGAGGAGTCATCTGAGTTGTTTCTGTGTAATTATGGGGTGAAATAGTGGAGACCCTGCAGGAATGTCCCAGGGAGAGATGAAGCAAAGAAAAAAATGAGAATGCCAACTATAACTTTTACTTTGCATTTAAAAATATGTACAATTATTTCGCTGGTGTTGATGATATACATGACCACAAATATTTCTAGACTGGTAGGCACGAAAATTGGTTTTGAAAATATGTACAATCTTCTCACTACAGAGAAGCATAGCCTAAGTAACGATTCAGGTAGCAGGGAGTAATAAGGGGTTGGATCCAGCGCTGTATGGGATAAAACGGAAACTAGTTCCAAGTTTACTGGTAATCTATTAAAAAGGTCCAAAGATGTGGAGTCCTAGTGTGCAGGAAGGAGTGTCGATCCGGTTATGAAGCCTACGCGTTTCAGACGTGTCAGACGTCCTTAATCATGGCTGTTAGTAACGATTCAGGTAGGCAAGATGACTGGCCTACTGCTCCTTGCACTGATGCAAGGATAAGCCTCCACATGGGCTGACTCTCCCCTTAGTCAAATACTATGCTGACCACTACCAATACGCCTCTTATGGCTGTTTTGGGCCATGCTTCCCTTACTTGACCACCCAGCCCAGCTATCCGTACAGTGGAACCACACAGACCACCACTACTCGCTCCTCAGGATCTGTCACCACCCAAACGATGTGATACTGACTAGGTCGGTCCTCACCAGTCAAACTCCGGTTCTGCAGTTACAACTCCTCAAAAAACGGTGGTATAATTCCTCCTTCCACTTCTTCAGTAGCTTTTATCTCCTTCCCCTCTCACAACAGCACCGCTCCTTTCTATAGCACACAGAAGTTCAGGTCAAACCAAGTTTCCTCCCAGCACTGAACTGCCAGCACTGGCTGGCTCACTGCCATTTTATGCAATAAGCACCCCCCCCCCCAGCTTTGATGAAGTACGCACGCTCATGTGTCCTTCATCACACTGTTACACAGCTTTAAATGCAGCCACAAAATCGCATCCATGTTTTAGGACCTGCGGGCTGTGGCCTCACTGTACTGCTCCACCGGTTTGACTTAGGGCCCAGTCTTCACCATTTAACCCCAGTACAGAGATCTGGACTTCGCTGCGGGAAGAGTACCAGGTCGCTAGGTCTTGAGGTGGTCCCGGTGTGAGTAGCAGTTTGCACAGCAGATCCGGATACAACGGTGCAGCATGCCAAGGGTACAGGCACTGGCAGATGCATGCGTATAAGAAGACACAGATTGTAATAGGCAGGAAGCATCAGGCTCTTCAAGGTAGTTGAATACAGACTGGCAGTAGATAGTGGGATGCAGGCTGATGGCAAATAACAGGATACAAACTGGCATCAGGCAGCAGGATGCAGTCTGGCATCAGGCAGCTGGATGTAGGCAGGCAATGGATAGCTGTACACAGGCTGTAGCGGATAGCTGTACACAGGCTGTAGCGGATAGCTGTACACAGGCTGTAGCGGATAGCTGGACACAGGCTGTAGCGGATAGCTGGACACAGGCTGTAGCGGATAGCTGGACACAGGCTGTAGCGGATAGCTGGACACAGGCTGTAGCGGATAGCTGGATACAGGCTGTAGCGGATAGCTGGACACAGACTGATAGCGGGTGGCTGGATACAGGCTGGTGGCGGATAGCTTGATGTAGCCCAAAAGAAGACAGCTGGATACAGTCTGGTAGCGCATGGCTAGAATCAATGTGCAAACAGGAACCTTTGCAGAACACAATTAGGTTGCACAAAAGTCGCACAGGCACCAGGTGAACTGAGATGGTGCCTTATATAGTCCAGGAGCAATGAGGGATTGGCTTGTGAAGTTTGGCAATGCGCGCATGCTGACCCTTCCAGATGAGGCCAGAGCAGGCACACTAGGGATTACACCTCCGCAAGCAGGAGGAGATGCATACGGAAGACACCGGCGGCTACGCTGGACAGCAGGATCAGGCCACCGGCGAGGAATGTACGAGACCCGGCAGCGGGGACTGTTGACAAGAGCGGCACCCACCGCTGGCTTTATACCGTGCCATATATCCCGGTGCCTAACTTCAAAGGGTGAACAAGCCCTTCCTTACCTGGTCAAAACACTCATTAAGCACAAAAAAACAAGCGATGCTATTTTCTTGTGACGTCTTCGATGTCAGATTACACACCCCTCTTCTCTACTGCAGAACATCGCAGCTCTTCTACTCACTCAATTTGTCAGGCAATGGCCATTTTCATCAATATACAAGGTTCACTTACACCTCAACAACAAAAACAGCATATTACCGTGGACAACAGCAGTTAAAGGCACAGTACACCAGATATATAGCAAATACATGTATAAGGCCATGGTCATCACTAAAGCCACTTTTAGGCCATGCTACTTCCCTTTGTTAATTTATGGGGTGCATCTCCAGTACATTATATTAGCACAGTTGAATAATCTTTCAAGCCCCGTCTCTTCATTTATCTTGATGGAGATTCTTTGTTAACCTTCTTGTGTTCTACTATATTAAATCATTACTAGTGCAACTTTGTTAACCTTCTGAAGACCTTATAAAAGGCACGACATTTCCTCAATATTTCTGCCACGCATTCAGCCCTTTGTTTCCTCCTCCTACATCAACATTTGGTGCAAGAGTTTTATCCTCTGCAGATCCTGCCATTTGGAACAGACTTCCTGTATCTCTCTGCCTCATTGAGTCTTCATCTCTTTTCACATCTCATCCTAAAACACATCTTTTCTCGCTTGCCTATGGTTCTTAATTTCTCTTTTCTCTGTTATTGGCCCCTTGACTGATTGAATGCTTTAATTTCTTGAGCTCACACACCACTCTTTTTCAATAATTATTATCATAAACTGTCTGCTGACTTATATTTTATTTTTTCATTACATAAAGCATTTTGGAATTAAATTTAAATGAGAGACATAAAAATATTTTTTTTATGATTGACTGTTTTGCTAGTGAAATCAATTTCTTTCTTGATATTAAATACTGCTCAGTAGTGCAATGGACAGATATGTTCTGTACAGTATGGCTGATATTTTACTATTTTCTGAGAAATCGACAAAACCCTTTAAAGGGAACATTAGATAGGACCCCAAAAACATGTATATTCAATATATGTTAGCAATCGTCATTTATAAAGTACATACATACTTTTACGGGTTATCATATTGATTTGTGGCTTACACCTTGTAAATACAGTATTTATAACAGTTCACACTGGTTGTTTGGGGTGTTGGGTGATCTTGCTGCCCTTTTTCACCATTTTGATATTAAAGGGGTTATCCGGGATGTGATTTTTTTTATTTTTGGGCAGGAAATTAAATAAAACTGCGGCACTCCCGGTGTTTGTGTACATTCCCGTACATGTAACCTCTGCAGCCAATCAGAGGGCTCAGTGGTGACGAATTGTAGTTCTGGCATAATTCCACAAATACAACATATGGCCGCAGAGCCCCGGAAGGCATCTGATTGGCTGCAGCGGTCACATGCTACATGCATGTAAACAACAAACACCAGGAGTGCCTTTGCAGCGTTCGTGCTGGATCGCCTTACAGCAGCACATGCATTTCGTATTAAAAAAAAACCCTCACTGTGAAAATATGGCATCACATAGAGCTACGGAAACCTCCATAGAATAATATGAGCTTGGTATGACGAAACTGGTACGCATCCAGAAAATAGTCATGTGTATGAGGCCTATTTTTCAATCCTACAATGCCCCTCATTTAAACAATCCCTATGGTAGTAAAAATGAAGCCTACACGTTTCTGTGCACTAACAATCAGGTTTTCCTTTAAACTAAAATAATGTGAAGTTTAAGCATGATGTTACCTATAAAAAGAGAGATTGTTTTTATATTTAATTAGCATTACTTAAAATGAATTCATTGACTAGTTGATCGGTATGTAATGTAACAGCTAGCTTGACAGTAAGCAATTAGATAATGTTTACATCAACGCTAATCTGGGAAATAATATCCCATGAGGTTGTTTTAGAGATTTATTTTACATGACAAGTTTTCTGTATTATCACACTGCTATATTATATAGCTGCCTTTACTTAAATGAAAGACAACTATTAAAATAAGTGCGAACAGATCTCCAACTGTGAGCCAATTATAGGCAATTGTGTTACATTGTTCTTTATTGAACAACACTTGTATTTTCTCCACTTTACATTTCATTTTACTGTCAGTGTCATCACATTCGTTATTAATATGTAACCATAAAATGAGTTTAAAGGTGACCGTAGACATAACTGTCGGCTGAACGATTGTTATCCCGATTCTCCCATGAACATTCGACATGGAGGAGGAATAAGCGGCTATGACATACGTCTGGTGTCACTAATCGCTGGGGAAATAAAAGGAATGTGTGGTCGAATAAAAAAAAAAAGAAACCAGCCATTCCTGTGTGTTTTGTTTCGTTTTTACAGCATTCATTGTGCGGTAAAATATACATGTCAACTTTTTTTTTTTGAGGGTCAATACGATTATAGCGATACCAAATTTATTTAAGTCCTGAGACCCAGTAGTTTTTACTACGCCTTTTTGATTGCTTTTTATAAAAAATTTTGAGGGGAGGCAGGTGGCCAAAAAACAGCAATTCCGGTGTTTGTTTTTTTTTACGGTGTTCACCGTGCAGGATAAGTAATGGTATATTTTAATAGTTTGGGTTCATTAAGGACGTGGTGATATGAGTTATGTTTAATTTCTATTGTTTACATTATTTTATATACGAAAATGTGAAAAGGTTTTTTTGTCTTACATAATTTTTTTTCTATATTGTTGAAAACTTAAGTCCCACTAGGGAACGTAAACATACGATCGTTCGACAGCTTAAACAATATACTGCAATACTTGTATATTGCAGTGTATTGTGCTTTTAACGGTCTCTTATTAGGGTCTGCCTCTGGGCAGACTTAAGCCGACACCTACTGCGTATGCCCAATACTTTCACTTTCTACTTCCATCCTACATATATGTCGGGAAGGGGTTAAGCAACAGTTTTTATGCATATGAGCAAAATCAGACATCCCCTTCAAGTTGATCTGTATGGGGGGGACATAGACATCATTTTGTTTCTCCTGTGCGGCTGCTCCTGGCACTCCCACCTGCATAGATACATATTCCTGCCCTGTCCGAATGTCTATGTTCAAACAAAACTATTTTCATTGACCTGGATGTGTTTCCCACCATCGAATAGGAGTACTTTTACCTTTATGACTATAGTTGGATAGTTTTGTCTAGTGAATTATTGAAATATTTTTTAGCAATTGTCCTTCAAGTGCCATGGTCATAACACAGTGGCATTTTCAATACAGACATCTGTTATTTGTTTATAAGGTGTGACTTCTCTGAAATCAGTGGTGCCCCTAGAACGCTTATCACCCCTGACTAGACAATAGCTACTGACTGAGGGTATGTGCACACGAGAACTGGCTTTTACGGCTGAAATGACAGCCTGTTTTCAGAAGAAAACAGCTGCGTCGTTTCAGCCGTAAATGCTCCTCCTCGTAATATACGAGGCGTCTGTGACGCTCGTATATCTTGAGCTGCTCTTCATTGAGTTCAATGAAGAACGGCTCAAATTACGTTGCAAAGAAGTGCCCTGCACTTCTTTGCCGAGGCAGTCAATTTACGCGTCGTCGTTTGACACGTCGTCTGCACAATACGTCGGCAAACCCATTCAAACGACGTATTGTAGCCCTATTTTCAGACGTAAAACGAGGCATAATACGCCTCGTTTACGTCTGAAAATAGGTCGTGTGAACCCAGCCTCACTGGGTTCGCCTCCTCAAGCAATGCCTGCACATTCTTTCCAGAAGACCAGAGGGGGTGGCAAACAGCACCCCCAAACTGTGCCTGCTGTAGTAACCCCTTATAAATGCCTATATTTAAAGTCCGCCTGTCTCGGCCTCCTGTAAGTCTCAGCATATCCATGCACCTTTTCTCATATTACAATGGCTAATTCAATCTTTCATAACTCTGTGACATTCAAAATTCGCCTTTATTTATGGGTAGTTTCACACAGCTGTAATCCCTATGATGCTGTTAATTCGGGTCATCAGACCCGCGGTCAGGCTGGGATTTGCCCTATGATGCGCCCATATTACACTGGTGCGAAACTAGCCTATATATGTGTTCTCTTGTGTACAGCAACCAACACAAATAAAAGTATGTCTATAAAAGTGGGGTTTCATTGCACCCACTCTATTCAGAGAATATATTCACCAGACACATATTGCAGAGAGGCACAATTGGACCAAAACTGATTTTCCATTGTCCCATTTGGTCTAATCCTCTCAGCCAGCACCTGAAAGTAAAAATAATAATAAATAATGATGCTCGAGCTGTATATAGACAAATGACAGGCACTTATGTAAACCATATTGCAGATTGCTTAAAGCATTTAAATTGTTGGCATTGATTTATAAATGTCACTTATAATTTATCCATTGCTGTCATTTATATTCATCCACTGAAAGACCTTTATTCACTGACCCAAATTTGATGATGAATGCAAATTAATTACATTTATTTCATATTACAGGTTACTTAATCAAATATCTGACATTCTATATTGCGCTACAAGGTGTACTTGGAGGTAACTCAATATAAACAAAAAGTAAAGAAACCATTCGTTAAATAGAATGCAGACACTTTTCTGTAAAAAAAACAAAAAACAGCAGTTTCAGCAGGCACCTTTTACACTTGTCTTTACTTAAAGAGGCTCTGTCACCAGATTAGAAGTGCCCTATCTCCTGCATAATCTGATCGGCGCTGTAATGTAGATAATAGCAGTGGTCTTTATTTTGAAAAACGATCATTTTGGAGCAAGTTATGAGCTAGTTTAGATTTATGCTAATGAGTTTCTCAATAGACAACTGGGCGTGTTTTTACTTTTTACCAACTGGGCGTTGTACAGAGGAGTGTATGACGCTGACCAATCAGTGACTAATCAGTGTCCTACACTTCTCTCCATTCATGTCCACTTGTACTCAGCACAGTGTGATCACACAAAGACTGGGGTGGTGCTGTTTTAGGAGGAAATATTTAATTCTAATCCTGGACAATCCTTTTAGGAAAGCGCATTCTAAAATTATACTTCTACTTTAAAGGCACATTAATAGCAATTTTACTGTTTTGATATTTACTCTTTCTTCTACAACATTCAAAAGGAGAGAAAGAAATTAGTTTACTGTTTCATCTTCTGTAAAGTTGTAAAAATTGTGTTTTAAATATTCTTTAGGCTCTGTTCACATTTACGTCTGAGAGTCTCTTTAGAGCCCTCATTGTAAATTCTGTCAGATCTGATAGTAGGAATAGTGCTGCAAGCAGCACTACTCTTCCCATCCAAACGACGGAACCCTGACTTACCTCATTGTAAGTCTATAGAGTCTGTTTCGTGCCATTGTTATCCACCATATGATGGATCCAACAGAGAATCTTGGCTTCCATTATAAAGGAAGCCACAACACAGATGTGAACTTAGACCTAGTTATATATTTTTCTGGAAAAGCTGAGTGACATCCAACTGGACCGCCGTAACAGCTCAGACAAGTGTTTCTACGGCCATGAATTGTAAATCTACATAGTTATTCAAGGAAACGTGCTGCATAACTGGGTTAGTAAGATAAAGTAAACCAGGCAAGCATTAAAGAAAATAGTGAGATTAGAGAATAGCTCTAACTACGACATTTAGCTTATAGATCTCTTCAGCTTGGAGGTTATATGGGGCTGTAATAGTCGGGAGCATGAGGCCTTAGATTTCTTTTTCCCATTAATGCTTCTTGGGGAGAATATCTCTGTAACGCAAAGCCGCTTGGAAGCTCCGTATCGTGACACACAAAGTGCCTATGATACAGAGTGTCAGATTTGTGTGCATAAAAAACACAGCGTTTTTTTTTTTATACATTTCATGTCCATGTGCCATCAGTGTGCGTTGCGTATTGGCATCGGTGTGCTTTGTGTGTGGCATGTGTTTTTCACGTCCGTGCAAGCACTTTTTTAAAAATGTTTTAATTTTTCTCTGCATTTCTATGGAACTGATACGTGATACACGAACAGCACACGGATGTCGTCTGTGTGCTGTCCGTGGTTTTCACGCACCCATTGACTTAAAAAACGCACCAATATAGGACATGCAGTGAGATTTACGCAACGGACACTCGCTGCGTGAAATGTCACGCATGTCTGAATGGCCCCATTGAAATGAATGAGTCCGTGGGCTGTGAGTGATTTCAACGAACAGCACACGGACAAGAATTACGCTCGTCTGAATGAGCCCTAATGCTCGGGTTTGTTATGTGCATGAGGCCTCACCAATCTGCTCTCATTTTTATATGGTGCAGTAACATATGGAGCTTATAAATAAACAGAACGTTCCCTTTAAGTAAAGACATTGTTTTGCTTTTCAAATAATGACCAGAATTTCTATAGCGATTGCAATCAACTTCATGGATTTTTATTTCACTTTATTTTTATAAATGAATGCATCAGTCAGTCCATGATCTTTATCTTATCCTAATGAATAAACCATTAGTTAATCTTATTAAGGCTTGTGTTTGTTAATCAGCATCATGATAGAAAAATAATCACGTTAGCTCATGAAATACCTTTTAATTATAACTGAGTACTAATAAGTATATTATTACTGGCCGATAAGTGTAATGACAGAGAATGTGGGATACATAAAGATTTGCTGATTAGTTATAGATTCTAGCTTATTAAAAATACATCCAAATGTTATGATCCTGTTCTGGATAAGTACACATTATAGTAACAAAGTATGGAAGGCTGAAAAAAAGCAAAAGTCCATCTAGTCCAACCTATTCTGCAATCTTCATCCAAACGCAAAACCCTCATGATGCAGGAGCAAATTTTACTTTAGGGATGGAATCCCCTTCTATGTTTGTGTAGAAACCTTCGTTCCTCTATACGTTTAGGATGTAACTTGTTATAGTTACAGTCCTGGGTATAAATAGATCATTAGACAGATCGTTGTATTGACCTTTGATGTATTTATACAAAGTTATTAGGTCACCCCTCATGTTATTTACGCTTTTCCAAAGGAAATAACCCCAATTTTGATAAGAATTATGTGCGCTGCCGTTTACACATTCCATTTATTAAATTGGTTACCCACCTCTGAACCCGCTCCTGCTCTAGTAGTTGGAATGCAGTGATAGAAAAACAAATATTTTTTGTTCAAAAGTGTTTTAATTGTGCAAAATTAGATAACATAAAAACCTCTACATATTTGGTAAAGCCCTAATCCTACCCTCCAATAGAATAAAGGTAACATGTTATTTACGCCGCATAGTGTACGCCAAAAACTTAAAATGGGAAAAACTATGCTGGAATAGCTGATTTTTTTCAATTCCCTCCCAAAAAAGTTAATAAACGTTAATCAATATATTATATATACCCAAAAATGGTGCTCGACAAAAAAACAAGTTCCCCATACGGCTATGTTAACAGAAAAATAGGATAGTTATGACTCTTGGAATGCGACAATGAAAAAACTAAAAGAAAGAATGCTTAGTCATTAGCGCCAAAAAAAGGCCTGGTCGTTATCTCCCTGCTCTCCCTGCCTAACTCTGAAGAGTGAGAGATGAGTGAGGAAATCCAGTCGGAGGTGTACATCCCCACCCTTTAGAGCGTCTGGCAGGGAGAGCAAGGACATAAGATCAGTGTGGCTGGTTATTAGGAACGGACTGAAACAGTCTGTTGTAGAAATACCCGATGCGCTGAGGCATTGTGTGCATCGGGTTTCTGGAGCAGGCAGCATGAAGTGTTTCCCACACAGAGTAGCTGTATTAACTGTGTACGGCGCTGAATACAGATTTTCCCTAACACTGGCCAGTAGCTGAGGATAGGAGCAGCGGTTCAGGAACGGTTTTACAATGAAAGGAGGCTGAATTGGTTACTAAAGTATATTGCAATAATTCTTGAAATCGCCTGCCCTAAACATTATTAAAACATTTTTTAATGTTAGTTACCCTTTTAAATGCTCTGTCATCCATTCTTTATAATTCCTAGATAACATGGAAAATTTACTTTTTTTATTTTAACTATTTAACTATTAAAACTTCCAGTCTACCAGCAAAACAAAAATATGGGCCACCTCTGTGGGGATAGTTATTAAATATATATATAGTATATATGGGAATAACTTATTGAAGCAGATCTGTCAACTGAATATGCTGCCCTACCTAAGAGCAGCACATTTCTGTGCTTGTATTATTGCTGCAATCCGACTCGGGTCTGATGACCTAAACTAACAGCATCATAGGTCCATATGATGCTGTTAGTTTTCATGTATTTATGAGCAGAGAGCTCTCCCCGTCTCTCTCCGCACCCTTACCTGTCACATGCAATGGTGGCTGTCAGTCACTGTTCAGAGAGATGGAGGGAGTGCTCTCTCATGAATACAGCATACTTATAACTATCAGTCCACTGTATTATATTTTATTAGCTGCTATTACCAAATGGCACAATATTTTTATATTAGTTTGGACTAATAGTAGAGCGTACCTGTCCCTCTAATATTTAAGTGACAGTCGCACTTTAAAGTACCTTTATGTCGTTGTCCGGATATAACTAAAATACATTTTTGTCCATGGGCTGTCTGATATTGCTGTCACACCCAATATTTTAATTTAGTGGTACCAGCACAGAAGACCAGGATATTAAAGTCTATGTACACCTTTGAAACAGTTTTTAAAATACTTTTTATTAAAAAATATTTAGACTTTTTATAAAATACAGCTGCCCTGTATCCTGTATACAAAGCAGATGTATCTTGCTCTGAAACCTGTATCTGTCAGGTCCGCAGGACTGACGGGTTTAGGGTCAGTTCACACATTGCATAAATACTGCGTTTTTTCCACAACGGTATTCGTTGCGGAAAATCTGCAGCAAATATAGTAGCAGCAAAGTGGATGAGATAAAACAAATCTCATCGACACGCTGCATAAATACTGAGTGGGAAAACCCGCTCAGAAATTGACCGGCGGTGCAGAATTTTATTCCGCAACATGTCAATTGTATTTGAGTAAACGCTGCTTATTTGTTGCGGGTTTTCCCCATTGCACTCAATGGGGAGGTAAATCCCACAACAAATAGTTGTTTCGTTTTTTTTGCGGCGGGTTCGCAGTGATTCCGCTCTAAAAAACGCAACTAAGGAAAAAAAACAAAAACTCATACTTACCCAGAAGTCTGTTTTCCTCCCTCCAGCGCGGCCTCCTGGGATGACGTTTCATCCCATGTGAACGATGCAGCCATTCACAGGCTGTATCGGCGGTCACATGGGATTAAACATTATCCCAGGAGGCCGGCCTGAATGACATCAGAGGGCTGACCTCCTGGGATGACGCTTCATCCCATGTGACTGCCGCTGCAGCCAATCACAGGCTGCAGCGGTCTCCTGGAATGAAACCTTCTAGCAGGCCGGCTAAGTGCTGCAGTTTTCCGCAGCGGACATTACTGGCGAAAAACTGCACCACAGTTTGGTGCGATTTTTCGCCCAGAATTCCCTGCGGCGCACGGCGATTGTTTTTACGTAGCGTATCCGCCCCGTGTGAACTCAGCCTTAATGTCAGCGGGTCCTGCATTTGACACGCAGGATCGAGCTGCTATCGATCACATCTAATTATGAACTTAGATGTGATCGATTTACAGGTGGATCCACACGCAGGAACCACTGTCACTGAACCAGACAGTCCCACAGACCTGACGGATGATACTGAGCGATTAGCTCCTCTGTATACAGGCTTCAATGCAGCTGTATCTCAAAAAGTATTACTCATTTTTATTAAAAAGTATTTTGAACGTTTCACCAATCACACTGGTAGACATTTTTAATTGAAAAAAAACAATTTTAAAAGTGTACATAGCCTTTAAAATTCCGAAGCAAAGTACATTGATATTTTATAAATCTTTAGTTTGTATCTTTAATGATTACACTACGATGCTTTATTTTACCAGGAGACAGACAGATTCCTTTAAAAAGTCATGTGATGTGATCATGGAGTAAAAGAACATTTGTCTTGTTTGTAAATAAGGAAAACTGAGCCTTCTCAATCAATCAGAAGTACTAAGAAGGCTCACTTGACCAGAGATGGCATAAACACTAGGCAAAAATTGGCAGATGCCAGGGCCCAATAGGCATTGGGTTTCCATGGTTATCTGGGTAAACATGATCTATGCTTGTCAAGCCAAAGTTGTGGTACACAGTAGGCATACTGCGACTGGGTGCTCTACATGGATCTCTCCGCCTTTTAAAAGTGATATATGGCCAAATGCAGAGGCGTAGCTAGGTTCTTCTGCACCTGGGGCAAAGATTCAGTTTGGCGCCCCCCCTGAACCCCTTTCTCGACATCTCCTCCCCCCTCGCCATATTTGCTTTCTCTACCAATCAATGAGGTGTCATTTTTTTTTTTGCACTTTTTTTTTTAAAGTAAGTCGAGCTTAAAACCATTTGTACATTTTACAAGCATTATAGTTATATAAGGTAGTTAACATAACAAGAAATTAAAGGAAAATAAATTAAAGATGTCCGTGCCTGACTAATACAGATTATATAGCTGAGGTTAATAAGATTCTATGGTGACATAATGAACAGCCTCTTGTAGATAGTGCCACCCCCCCTCTGTAGATAGTGCCACACAATCCTCTCTGTAGATAGTGCCACACAGCCGCCCCTGTAGATAGTGCCACACAGCCGCCCCCTGTAGATAGTGCCACACAACCCCCTGTAGATAGTGCCGCACACCCCCCTTGTAGATACTATCCCCTTGTGGATAATGTCACACAGCCCCTCCATAGATATTGCCACACAGCCCCTCTCTTGTAGACTGTGCCACACACCCCCTCTTGTAGATAGTGCCACAAACACCACTTGTAGATCGTACCACAGGCCTCCTTGTAGATACTGCCATACAGCCCCCCCTTGTAGATAGTGCCACACTCACCCCAGTAGATAGTGCCACACACACTCCCCTTGTAGATAGTGCCAAACACCCCTCTGTAGATAGTGCCACACTCCCCCTAGTAGATAGAGCCACACACACACACACACACACACACACACACACACACACACACACACACACACACACCCCTTGTAGATAGTGTCAGACACCCCCCTGTAGATAGTGCCACACAACTCCCCTGTAGATATTGTCACAACCCCCCTGTAGATAGTGCTACACCCACCCCCTCAATGTAAATAACGCCACTAGGGCTCCCTCTAGGAGTGGAATCCCCAGCCAGAGCATCGGCAATGCTCTGGCCGGTGATTCTGTTCCTGGAGGAGCCCCTGATGTCACTGTTTATACATGGACAGTGACATCAGGGGCTACCTCTAGGAGTGGAATCCCCAGCCAGAACGTCATGGACGGTCCATATATGGATAGTGACATCAGGGGCTTTACCAGGAGCGGACTACCAAGTCATAGTGTCGGCCACGCTGTGGCTGGGGAGCCCAGGACGTCACTGTCCATATATGGACAGTAACATTAGTGGCTACCTCTAGGAGCGAAATCCCCAGCCAGAGCGTCGGCAATGCTCTAGCCGGGGATCCCACTTCTAGAGGGAACCCTGGCCAGAACGTCGGTGCCCTCCTACCTTCCCTCCTAGTTGCACCTGGGGCACATGCCCCGCCTGACCCCTCCTAGCTATGCCCCTGGCCAAAAGTATGTGAACAACCCTCCTTATTATTGAGTTCAGGTGTTTCAGCCACACCTATTGAAGACAGGTGCATAAAATCAAGCACAGAGCCATGCAATCTCCATAAAAATTGCTAGTAGTATGGGTAGTTCTGAAGAGCTCAGTGACTTTTACTGTGGCATATGATGCCGCCTTTGCCACAATTCTGTTCGTAAAGTTTTTGAACTGCTAGATCGGCCCCAGTCAACTGTAAGTGCTATTGTTATGAAGTGGAAGCGAGTAACAACAGCTCCACCACAAATCAATGCACCACGCAAACTTACAGAGTGAGCCACCAAGTGCTGAAGCACATGGCGCATAAAAATTGCCTATCCACTGTTTTATCACTCACTACAGGGTGCCAAGCTGCTTCTGGAAGTGACTGGACTGGAGTAGTGAAAACGTGTTCTCTGGTGTGATGAATCACATTTCACTTGCACTCTGATGTATGTATCTGGGTTGGGTGGATACTAGGAGAAAGCTACCTACTGGAATGGATAGTGCCTACTGTAAAATTTGGTGGAGTAGGGATAATGGTCTGGGGCTGCTTTACAGGGTTTAGGCCATACCCCTTATTTCCAGTGAAGGGTAATATTAATGCTGCAGCATACAAATACATTTTACACAATTGTATGCTATGCAGAACGCAAAGTCCATAAAGGCATGGTTGGGTGAGTTTTGTGTGGAAGAACTTGACTGTCCCACACAGAGCCCTGACCTCAACCTCATTGAACACATTTTGGATGAATAGAATGGAGATTGCAAACCATGCCCTCTCGTCCAACATCCGTGTATGACCTCACAAATTTTCTTTTAGCTGAATGGGCACAAATTTCCACAGACACACTCTATAATCTTGTGGAAAGCAGTCCCAGAAGAGTGGAGGATGTTGTAGCTGTAAAAGGGGGGCCCAACTACATATTATCTCCCATGGTTTTGGAATGGGATGTCCAACAAGATCATATAGGTGTGATATCAGGGGTCCACATACTTTTGGCCATATAGTGTAGATGTTCCCACTAAGTAAACAAAAGGCACTATTAACCCCTTAGTGACCACCAATACACATTTTCATGGCGGTCACTAAGGGGCATTAGGCTAGTCCGCCGCCTTTTGACAGTGGCCCAGTCTAAGCCGTGCACACTGGAGCCAGGGCTCGGCTGTCTAATGACAGTCGGGCTCCTGCTCCAACGCCCGCAATCGAAGTTTACTTAGATCGCGGCCGTTTAACCCGTTAAATGCTGCAGTCAATAGCGACCGCGGCATTTATCTTATTTACAGAGGGAGGGAGCTCCCTCTCTCACCCATCGGTGGCCCGCAGATGCAATCGCGGGCCTCCGATGGGGTGTCATGGCAGCCGGGGCGGATAAAAGCCCCCAGGTCTGCCCTGGGCGTATGCCTAATCGGATGTGCCAGAGACACGTCCTAATAGATTGCCTGTCAGATTTACACTGACAGGCAATAATGCTCTGGTGTACTAAGTATCTGAAGATCGCGTAGTAAAGTCCCCTAGTGGGACTAAAAAAATAAGTAAATAATGTGAAATAAAAATTATTAATAAAAATTACAGTAAAAAAATAAATAAAACCATTTTTTCCCATAAAAAGTGGTTTTATTTAGTAAAAGTGTAAAAATAAAAATAAAAGTACACATATATTGTATCGCCGCAACCATAATGACTCAAACAATAAAGTTAATATGTAATTTAAACCGCAAGGTGAATACCTTAAAAAAAACGCAAAAAACAATGGCGAAATTGCTATTTATTTCCATTGCCCCCCAAAAAACTCATAATAAACGTTAATCAATGAATCACATGTACCCCAATATAGTACCAATCAAAACCATGTCTCGTCCCGCCAAAAACAAGCCCAAAAAAATCACTACATTGACGTAAAAATAAAAAAATGACGACTCTTGAAAAGCGACGATGCAAAAACAAATAATTTTAGTTTAGAAGTGTTTTTATTGTGCAAAAGTCGTAAAACATAAAAAACTTACACATATGTGGTATTGTCGTAATCGTACCGACCCATAGAATAAAGGTAATGTGTTATTTACGCTGCAAAGTGAACGGCATCAATTTAAAACGCATAGAACAATGGTGGAATTGCAGGTTTTTTTCTATTCCCCCCAAAAAAAGTTAATAAAAGTTAATCAAAAAATGATATGTACCCCAAAATGGGGCCATTAAAAAGTGCAACTAATCCCGCAAAAAGTCCTCATACAGCTGTGTCGACGGAAAAATAAAAAAGTTAGACCAGTTTGAATGCGACTATAGAAAAACAAAAAAAATTGCTTGGTCATTAGGGTCTAATATAGGCTGGTCGCTAAGGGGTTAAAATGTCTCACTGTGTCCGATTTCACTACCTACAATCAAAAAATTGCATAATTTTAAATCCTTTAAGAGGTACTTTACCTAATTAGTTTTCATATTTTGATGACAATGTGTTTATAAAATGATAGAAAATGTGGGGATTCGCTATTGTATGAGCTTGCATTCAGCACTAATTTCTTGTTATGTCAGAGACATTAAAGAAAAAGGTAAAGTTTTTCTCAAGAAACTAATACATTTCATTCTCCGTGATCTATTTGCCCTTCACAGACTGTAGTCAATTTCACGGTCCTTGTAAAATTTGTTACCTCTGAAAGTTCTGTGTCTGCAGATATAATTCTGCTTTTAGTATAACATATTCATGCTTCACCACTCAGAAAAAGGCTGCAGACATGTTCATTGATGGGATTAAGCAGGAAATTAGCATGCTGGACTTGCCCCAAATTATCCACAAATATATTGAATGCGATCATTTGCAGTGTCTTCTTATGACTTATGGGATTCTATACATAGCATGTAGAAAACTCAAATTACTTATAGATTTCGGATGAAATAAAGGGCTAATATTATACAGTAGTTGGTTTTGCCTTAGGCAGTGTGCATGGGTATACTATAAAATTGGTGTGAAGCACCTAGAATTAGTTCCTTATAGGGGTATTCATATATGGGAGATTTATTGCACATCGACAGGATATGCCATAAATGTCCGATAGATGCTGGTCCTGCCTCTGGGTCCGCACCTATATCTAGAAGTGCTCTCTTTGACCCTATCCTACCTTCTCCTGCTATTGCTGGGCTTTGGCAAAGTGACCTGATTTTCTGGAAACAGCCAAGCGCGCTTTGCTACTCTATTTTTGGAACTCCCATAGAGGTAAATGTAATTACGGAAGCTGCGTATCACTGTGATCTACGCTGTTTGTGAAACTCAAGAGCTCAAGAGCTCAGCTCCTCATGGAAAACCCAGCTACCTCATAACTCAGTGGTGGGGGTCCAGCAAAAGTTGCAGAAGGTAAGACAGGGGTCATGGGGGCCTTTCTAAAGATAGGTGCAGGTCCCAGATGTAGGACCTGCATCTAACAGACATTTTTTTGAATATCCAGTGGATCTGCCATAAATGTCTGAGATAGGAATACTCAGGGGTGGGATTCAAATTTTTAACAGGTTGCCTATTTTGCGGACAAAGACATACGCGTGTGTGGGGGGGGGGTCGCTGTGTTTTACGGTGTATCGTGCAATGAAAAATTATTCTAATAATAAAATAAAACAAATACGATATTCCTAAAACACCCTATATTAAAGTGGACTCTAAATAAAGAAATTCTGTGTCCACAATGTTTTAGTGTGGATTTCCACACTATGTATATAATCACATATGAATACATAACTACCTACCCAAACATTATATTACACTCACCCATTACGTATAGACCTACATGCGCATAGGTGGAGGACAGTGCGGTGTGCGCAGTAAGCCGTGACAAAACTCCCGGCTAATGCACAGGTGTCAGAACCAAGCTCAGTACATATATACAGCACCAGAAACAAGCTCAGTATATAAATACAGCACTAGAACCAAGCTCAGTACATATATACAGCACCAGAACAAAGCTCAGTACATAAATACAGCACCAGAACAAAGCTCAGTACATAAATATAGCACGAGAACCAAGCTCAGTACATTCAGCAGAGGGAAGCATGAAGTGCTCTAAAATTTCCTGCTAGATGGCTGTGTTGACTCTGGACTTGCTATAACACAGTGGACCAACACCAGCAGATGACATGGCTTCCCAAACCATCACTGACTGTGGAAACTTCACACTGGACCGCAAGCAACTTGTATTGATGCCTCTCCACTCTTCCTCCAGACTTGGGGACCTTGATTTCCAAATGAAATGCAAAATTTACTTTTATCTGAAAACAGGACACTGGACCACTGAGAAACAGTGTTGGTCCACTGTGTTATATCAAGTCTATAGACAACACAGTCGTCTACCAGGAAACTTTAGAACACTTTATGCTTCCCTCTGCTGACAAGCATTATGGAGATGCTGATTTCATTTTCCAGCAGGGCTTGGCACCTGCCCACACTGCCAAAAATACCAATACCTGGTTTAACCCCTTCCCGACATCCGCCGTATATATACGGCGCACGCCGGGTGGGGGAATATGGAGCGGGCTCACCGGCTGAGTCCGCTCCATAGAGCGAGTGTGTCGGCTGTGTGTTACAGCCGACACTTCCGGGTTACGAGCGGGATCCCGTTTTAGCGCGATCCCGCTTGTTTAACCCGTTAAATGCCGCGTTCAATAAAGATTGCGGCATTTAAATTACTAAAAACAGGGGGCGACCCCCTGTAACGTCCCAACGGCCCCCCCGTGGGATCGGCATAATCATATTGACCCATAGAATAAAATTATCATGTTTTTTTAATTGCACAGTGAATTCTGTAAAAATGGCGCGCAAAAAAACATGGAGGGATCTGTGTTTTTTTGATTTTCTACCCCACAAATAATTTTTTGCCCGTTTCCTAGTGCATTATATGGCAAAGTAAATGGTGCTACAAAAAACTACAACTCGTCCCGCAAAAATCAAGCCCTCATAGTACTATATCGACGGAAAAATAAAGGCGTTATGGCTTTTGGAAGGCGGGGAGGAAAAAACAAAAATGAAAATATGAAAAAGGGTTGGGCGTGAAAGAGTTAATAACCACAGTATCACTGTGCTTGATTGGCCAGCAAACTCGCCTGACCTAAACCCCATAGAGAATCTATAGGGTATTGTCAAAAGGAAGATGAGAGACACCAGACACAGCAATGCAGACGAGCTGAAGGCCGTAATCAAAGCAACCTGGGCTTCCATAACACCTCATCAGTGCCACAGGCTGATCGCCTCCATGCCACGTCGCATTGATGTAGTAATTCATGCAAAAGGAGCCCTGACCAAGTATTGAGTGCATATACTGTACATACTTTTCAGTAGGCCAATATTTCGGTATTAAAAATCATTTTTGAAATTGGGCTTATATAATATTCTAATTTTCTTAGTCACAAAATTTTGGGTTTTCATTAACCATTAAAAAAAACTGTGCTTTTCTTTAAAAAAAAAAGGAAATTTCTAAGTGACCCTAAACTTTTGAACGGTAGTGTATATTCAGGAGCACAGTGTATAGTACTATTATCTTCAGGGGCACAGTGTATAGTACTATTATATTCAGGGGCACAGTGTATGGTACTATTTTATTCAGGGGCACAGTGTTTAATACTATTATAATCAGGAGCGCAGTGTATAGTACTATTATATTCAGGAGCACAGTGTATAGTACCATTATATACAGGGGATCAGTTAATATATAGAATTTCACTTTTTGAATTGAGTTACTGAAATAAATTCACTTTTTGATGATATTCTAATTCATTCAGAAGGACTAGTAAGTTTGTATGGCCTAAAAGTACAGCTCCCAGTATAGCCATAACGATGGTAAGGATATGCTGGGAGTTGCTGTTTCACAAAAAAGAACGATACACCTATCATCTCGCTGCACATCATACGGTGACTAGAGTGCTGATCTGTCACAAGAAGAATAAACATTTACATTTAGTGACTCACTGGGGACGACTTCTCAGATTGGAGTTGTTCTTTTTCTCTTTTCTTTTCCATCTGGTCCAAACTTCTATGATGACTTCTCCCGGCCATGACCAAGTTCTGCAGAGTTTGCCGCTCAGATGTCTTCGGAAGCTCACTTTTCCAATGTTTGTGCACCTGTAAACGCAGATAAAATTCTCATGGTACTACGCTTTATGCCGCTAAATATAATAGTATCATATACTGTGCAGCTGAATATAATAGTATCATACACTGTGCCCCTAAATATAATAGTACTATACACTGTGCCCCTGAATATAATAGTACAATACACTGTGTCCCTGAAGATAATAGTACTATACACTGCATCCCTGAATATAATAGTACAATACACTGTGTCCCTGAAGATAATAGTACTATACACTGTGCCACTGAAGATAATAGTACTATACACTGTGCCCCTGAAGATAATAGTACTATACACTGTGCTCCTGAATATACACTACCGTTCAAAAGTTTAGGGTCACTTAGAAATTTCCTTTTTTTTTTAAAGAAAAGCACAGTTTTTTTAATGAAGATAACATTAAATTAATCAGAAATACACTCTATACATTGTTAATGTGGTAAATGACTATTGTAGCTGCAAACATCTGGTTTTTAATGCAATATCTACATAGGTGTATAGTGGCCCCTTTCCAGCAACCATCACTCCAGTGTTCTAATGGTACATTGTGTTTGCTAACTGTGTTAGAAGGCTAATGGATGATTAGAAAACACTTGAAAACCCTTGTGCAATTATGTTCGCACCGCTGTAAACAGTTTTGCTGTTTAGAGGAGCTATAAAACTGACCTTCCTTTGAGCTAGTTGAGAATCTGGAGCATTACATTTTTGTGTTCGATTAAACTCTCCAAATGGCCAGGAAAAGAGAGCTTTCATGTGAAACTCTACAGTCTATTCTTGTTCTGAGAAATGAAGGCTATTCCATGCGAGAAATTGCCAACAAAAAGAAGATTTCCTACAACGTGTGTACTACTCCCTTCAGAGGACAGCACAAACAAGCTCTAACCAGAGTAGAAAGAGAAGTGGGAGGCCCCGCTGCACAACTGAGCAACAAGACAAGTACATTAGAGTCTCTAGTTTGAAAAATAGACGCCTCACAGATCCTCAACTGGCAGCTTCATTAAATAGTACCCGCAAAATCATGTCAACATCTACAGTGAAGAGGCGACTCCGGTATGCTGGCCTTCAGGGCAGAGTGGCAAAGAAAAAGCCATATCTGAGACTGACTAATAAAAGGAAAAGATTAATATGGGCAAAAGCACACAGACATTGGACAGAGGAAGATTGGAAAAAGGTGTTATGGACAAACGAATCGAAGTTTGAGGTGTTTAGATCACACAGAAGAACATTTGTGAAACGCAGAACAACTGAAAAGATGCTGGAAGAGTGCCTAATGCCATCTGTCAAGCATGGTGGAGGTAATGTGATGGTCTGGGGTTGCTTTTGTGCTGGTAAAGTGGGAGATTTGTACAAGGTAAAAGGGATTTTGAATAAGGAAGGCTATCACTCCATTTTGCAACGCCATGCCATACCCTGTGGACAGCGCTTGATTGGAACCAATTTCATCCTACAACAGGACAATGACCCAAAGCACACCTTCAAATTATGCAAGAACTATTTAGGGAAGAAGCGGGCAGCTGGTATTCTATCTGTAATGGAGTGGCCAGCGCAGTCACCAGATTTCAACCCCATAGAGCTGTTGTGGGGGCAGCTTGACCGTATGGTACGCAAGAAGTGCCCATCAAGCCAATCCAACTTGTGGGAGGGCCTTCTGGAAACATGGGGTGAAATTTCTCCCGATTACCGCAGCAAATTAACAGCTAGAGTTTGAAGGAGAAAATTATTATTTGAAATAAAAATCATTATTTCTAACCTTGTCAATGTCTTGACTATATTTTCTAGTTATTTTGCAACTAATTTGATAAATATAAGTGTGAGTTTTCATGGAAAACACAAAATTGTCTGCGTGACCCCAAACTTTTGAACGGTAGTGTAATATTATACACTGTGCCCCTGAATATAATAGTACTATACACTAAGTACTATATACTTAGGGTCACAGTGTATGATACTATTATATTCAGCTGCACAGTGTATGACACTATTATATTCAGCGGCATAGAGCGTAGTACCATGTGAATTTTATCTTCGTTTACAGGTGCATAAACATTGGAAAAGTGAGCTTCCGAAGACATCTTTAGCGGCAAACTCTGCAGAACTTGGTCATCATAGAAGTTTGGACCAGATGGAAAAGAAAAGAGAAAAAGAACAACTCCAATCTGAGAAGTCGTCCACAGTGAGTCACTGAATGTAAATGTTTATTCTTCTTGTGACCGATCAGCACTCTAGTCACCGTATGATGTGCAGCGAGATGATGGGTGTATCGTTCTTTTTTGTGAAACAGCAACTCCCAGCATATCCTTACCATCGTTCTGGCTATACTGGGAGCTGTACTTTTAGGCCATACAAATGTACTAGTCCTTCTGAATGAATTAGATTATCATCAAAAAGTAAATTTATTTCAGTAACTCAATTCAAAAAGTGAAATTCTATATATTAACTGATCCCCTGTATATAATGGTACTATACACTGTGCTCCTGAATATAATAGTACTATACACTGCGCTCCTGATTATAATAGTATTAAACACTGTGCCCCTGAATAAAATAGTACCATACACTGTGCCCCTGAATATAATAGTACTATACACTGCGCCCCTGAATATAATAGTACTATACACTGGGCCCCTGAATATAATAGTATACACTGTGTCCCTGAATCCAATAATAGTTCTATACACTGTACTCCTGAATATAATACTACTATACGCTGTACTACTGAATATAATAGTACTATACACTGTGCTCCTGAAAATAATAGTACCATACACTGTGCTCCTGAATATAATAATACCATATACTGCGCCCATGAATAAAATTGTGTCAAACACTAAAGTGACGCACCACACACACACACACACACACACACACACACACACACACACACACTGTAGATAGTGCCCATCATAGAGCCCCCTGTAGATAGTGCCTCTCATAGTGCCCTCTGTAGATAGTGCTTCTCATAGAGCCCTCTGTCGATAATGCTCGCCATAGAGCCCTCTGTAGATAGTGCTCCTCATAGAGCCCTCTGTAGATTGTACTCCCCATAGAGCCCTTTGTAAATAGTGTTCCCCATGGAGCTCTCTATAGATAGTACTCCCCATAGAGCCCTCTGTAGATAGTGCTCCCCATAGAGCCCCTGTAGATAGTTATCCCCATAGAGACCTCTGTAGAGCATGCTCACCATAGAGCCCTCTGTAGATCATGCTCCCTATAGAGCCCTCTGTAGATAGTAGCATTCCCTGTAGATAGGGCCCCCTGCAGCGTTCCCTGTATATAGGGCCCCCTCTTGCTTCCCCTGTAGATAGGGCCCCATGTAGCATCCCCTGTAGATGTGGCAGCAGGGACAGCAAGGTAGACAGTATAGACAGTGAAGCACCTGGAGGGAAGATAAATATGAAAATAAAAAACTTTGAATGTAGCCATCTTATCTTGACTGATAACTTGCTGCAGCGCGATGTCACACAACAAAAGCCATTGAAAAGTGATTGAAAAAGTCATGATAAAGTTGCTTGACACTTTATTTAAGGTGTATTTTCATTTGTAAACTTGCCTGAAGAAGGGGCCTGTAGCATGCATATATAATTTTTGTGGTTAGCCAATAAAGGTATCATACTTTACCTACTCTTTTTTGACACAAAAGTATTTAAAATAGCACATTTATGGTGTTAAAAGTCAAGATAAAGATGGCTACATCTGTAGTTAGGTCAACTTCACAGTGTTTTTTGGCGCTATTTCGACGCAGAAACCACTTTGAAATCGGCACTGAAATACACCCCAAATCTCTCAATTTATTTCAATTAAAGTTCTTTTTCCACAGACAGAAAAAAAATAAAAGGTCTTTCAAAAAAGCGTAAAAAAAACCACTTGGATTTATGCCTCAAAAAAACATAAGTAATATTGAAGCAACGGAATTGTGTGCGGAAATTTCCTATTGCGTTCAATGGGGATGCAGGATTGTTGCGACTTTTGCGGCATATATATAGCGATTATGCTGGATACTTACCCAGATTTCCAGCCTTATTCCTGAAGTCCGGCCTCCTGGGATGACATTTCATCCCATGTGACAATCACAGGCTGCAGCAGTCACATGGCCCGCAACGTCATCGTAGGAGGCCGGACTAGGTGCAGAGAAAACTGAGGGGGTAAGTATGAGTCTTTTCTTCAGCGGATATTCCACAAAGTGGTGCAATTTTTTTCAGACAGAATGTACTGCGGATACGCTGCGTGATTTTTATGCAGCGTATCCGCCCCGTGGGAACATGGCCTAAGATAGCAATTTTACCCTGATGAAAAAGAAAAGGTAAGCATGGATAAGCAAAGTGTATGGGGGGTGGAGGTGCTCCATGAAATGCAGCGAGTAAGGCACAATCAGGGCAAGTAAGGTGTCTCATTAAGACTAAGGGTCAGGGAGGTGGTACATGTAAGGTCACCACCTTGCCCACAAGGCACATCAAGGGCTCTGAAAGGTCTGGTGGTGTAATTGCTGAAAGGTTAATGACAGTTTTTTTTATACTTTTTATACTGCCCACACCTTATGCTATCCATTGCCATGTGCCTTGCTGTCTCTGTTGCTGCCTTAATGCCCACCAGGCTGGGCCAACAAGGCACGTGGCCACTTAATTAAACAATGCACATGGGGAGGGATGGCATGGGCAGTTCAGGAAAAAAAAAATTGTTTAACCTTAGGGTGCAGCAGGGATAGGGCGGAAGGGTGTGTGTGTGTGTGTATGTGTGTGTGTTGCAAAAAAAAAAAAAAGAAAAAAGGACATACGATCCATAATCCACCATTTTAAATTAGGATCTGCACACAGTACACAGCTCAGACTGCAAAAAGGCGTAAAGGACTGGCCCTACCTACTAGACCCTTTAAATAGACATAGGCTAAGCCTTCCCCTAATACTGCCCACCAATCCAAAATGAAGTTATTTCCCCAGCGCTGCCCACCCACATCCCTTCCCTGCTTGTCTGCTATTGGCTGCCAGCTTATGACATGATAAGCTGCCAGCCAATAGAAAACTAACTAAGGCAGTACTGGCAGATGCTGTGCCATTTCTGTGGAACTTAATGACACAGCCACAGTGGGAGGAGACAACAGGCATAGAGACGTCACCGGCTGCAACTGCAAGTATACTGTATGCCACAGAAAGCAGACATAGTAGTTAGCAGTTGCGGCCGTTCACCGCATACAACACACGCCGGCGCCGCTATTTATTTGAGCACCAGGTTGGCGTACTGCTTTTCAAAGGTTTTTAGAACCGGGTCGGGGCGCTGCTACTACCCGGTTCTGTGAACCGGCTGTAATTTTAACAACCGGTTCGGGAGAACCGGGAGGAACCGGCCAGATCCCACCCCTGGGAATACTCCTTTAAGTATGTTGCTATCAGTTACTGATATGGGAATGTGATCACTGCATTTTTAATTAATTACTTGCCCTGCTGTAATTTTCCCAAAATTATTAGCAGTATTTTAAATTATTAGCTTCACAGCATGTCGGGGCATTATGTTCAACCTGCACGTTTGAAGAGTGCCACCAAACATGCCCCCAGACATATGCAACTGTATACTTGCATGTGTTTGCCATTTACTCCCATTATAAAGAAACTGTAAACTGTGTATACAATTATATTTAAAAATGGGGTAACTTCATATTTAAACAAATGTGCATACCTTGTAGGCCCATATTCATATATCCGCTGGGCCTGGAACTACAGCAAAAGGGCTTAAGTGTAGTGGGCGTTTTTTTTTTTAGGCTAGGTTGGTGACGGCCTAGTGGGCATTTCCAAGTTTCCTTAAAACATATAGGAAGGGGCTTCCCTGGCCCTCTTTGTCTTTTGGCCAT
Source organism: Rhinoderma darwinii (assembly GCF_050947455.1). Classification (NCBI taxonomy): domain Eukaryota; kingdom Metazoa; phylum Chordata; class Amphibia; order Anura; family Rhinodermatidae; genus Rhinoderma; species Rhinoderma darwinii. The sequence continues at coordinate 94,310,642 of NC_134691.1, forward strand.
GTTACCCGTCCCTCACCCTCTTTGCTGGTATTCTGTAAATGCAAAACAAAACATGGTTGAGCACAGTGGCGGTGCTCTGGTTTCCTGGTGTTGTTGGAGTGCTTGTTGTGTTCTAATCGTCATAGCTGGTGGGTGTGAACCCCTTCCCGCCGGATCACGTACAGTAACGTCAAGAAAACTGGTGTCTTACCGCATTTTCACGTTACTGTACGTCATGGAGATGAAGCTGGCTCAGGAGCTGAGCCAGCGACATCACCGCCGGGTGACAGCTGTATGTTACAGCTGGCACCCTGAGGTATCGGCCAGGACCGGAGCTAGCCTCCGATCCGACCGATTAACCCCTCACATGCTGCGTTCAATAGATATCGCAGCATGTGAGGAGTTTATAGCCACCGGCACCCCAGCAACGTGATCGCTGGGTTGCCGGTGGCTGCAAAGGCGATCGGAGGGCTAATGCTTACCTCCCGATCAGCCTGTAACGGAATCCTCCTATGCCCCGTCGTCGGCGGGGCCCAGGAGGCTTCCGGTACCATCGGCAAGATGGCGCTGGCTCAGCTTCCGGCTCAGAAGCTGAGCCGGCATCATCAGCAGTGGGTGTCCACTGTTTGTTACAGCGGACACCCCGATCTATCGCCAGGAACCGGAGCTAGCTACGATTCCTGGCATTAACCCCTTCGATGCAGCCATCCATTGTGATCGCTGCATCCTAGAGGTTTGAAGAAAATCGGCAGCCTTGCCATGCGATGGCAAGGCTGGCGACTGTTACTATGGCAACTGGAGCCCTAACAATGAACTTCTGTCTGCCATTACGTAAGCTGATTATGCCCCGCCCAGAGGCGGAGCCTGATCGGCTTGCTGTCAGTGAACAACTGACAGTTCCAATACATTGCACTACATAGGTAGTGCAATGTATTAGAACATCAAACAAACAGTTGGACATTCAAGTCCCCTAGTGGGACTAAAGAAAAGTGTAAAAAAAAGTGTAAAAAAAGTAAAAATAAAAGTTGTAAAAAATACAATAAAAGTTTCAAATAATAACACAAAACACAATCGCCCTTTTTCACTTATCAAGTCATTTATTATAGAAAAAAAATAATAAAGCCATACATATTTGGTATCGCAGCGACTGTAACGACCTGAACTATAAAAATATTATGTTATTTATCCAGCGCAGTGAACGCCGTAAAAAAAAACCTCAAAAACACTGCCATAATTACTGTTTTTTTAGTCACTGTCTTCCAAAAATTGAAATAAAAAGTGATCAAAAAGTCGCATGTATCCAAAAATTGTACCTAAAAAATCTATACCTCGTCTCGCAAAAAACAAGCCCCCACACAGCACCATCGACGAAAAAATGTAAAAGTTATGGCTCTCACAACTTGGCGACAGAAAAAATACATTCTCTTTCCAAAAGTAATTTTATTGTGCAAAAAGTTATAAAAAAGTTCTATAAATTTGGTATCGCCGGAATCGTACTGACCCGCAGAATAAAGGTAACATGTAGTTTATAACGTACTGTGAACGCTGTATATAAAAAAAAAGTGGCACAAGCTGGGCACGACATATTTGACACTGAATTGGCATATCTAGGGCAAAATTTTAATTTGTACCTTCCGCAGCGCAATCATTTATGGAAAAGACCTGTGGGGTGAAAATGCTCACTACACCTCTTAATAAATGCCTTGAGGGTGTTGTTTCCAAAATGGGGTCACTTCTGGGGGGGGATCCACTGTTTTGGTCCCACAGGGACTTTGCAAATGCAACATAGCGACAAGAAACCAAATGCAGCAAAACCTGTACACCAAAAGCCAATGGCGCTCCTTCCCTTCTGTGCCCAAACAGCATTTTATGACCACGTGTGGGGTATTGCCGTACTCCAGAGAAGTTGTGTAAAGGATCTGCCAGGCACAGCTTCGGTGTTAACGCCCATAGATAATCAGTCTGCACCTGCTTCTGTGTCTGTGAGACTGACTCCATCATCCACCACTCAGGGTGGCAAGCTTAGGAGTGGGAGAACCTATCACAGCCTGGCCAGACGGAGCTAGCTCCCGCCCTCTGTCTATTTATACCTGCATTTCCTGTTCCTCCTTTGCTTGTGATTCTTCTCGTTTGGTTTCCTGGCCCTGCTGCAGCTTCTTGTACCATTGTCCTTGCTTCATATTGACCCCGGCTTGCTGACTACTCACTGTGTTGCCATGGGCAACTGCCCCTTCCTCCCCCTAGCTCTGTGTACCCTTGTCTGTTTGTCTGTCGTGCACTTATTGAGCGTAGGGACCGTTGCCCAGTTGTACCCCGTCGCCTAGGGCGGGTCGTTGCAAGTAGGCAGGGACTGAGTGGTGGGTAGATTAGGGCTCACTTGTCTGTCTCCCCACCCCAGTCATTACAAGTTGCTTTACAAATGTTGGGGTTCTTTTTTTCCTTTATTTGTTGAGAAAATTAAAAATTTGGAGCTAAAGCTACGTCTTATTGAAGAAAAAGGATTTTTTTTATATTCACTGCCCAACTCTAATAAAATCTATGAAACACCTGTGGGGGCAAAATGCTCACTACACCCCTAGATGGATTCCTCAAGGGGTGTAGTTTTCTCAATGGAGTCACTTTTTTGGCGTTTACACTGTTTTGGTCCCTCAGGGGCTTTGCAAATGCGACATTGCCTCCGCAAACCATTCCTGCTAAATTTGAGCTCCAAAAGCCAAATAGCGCTCTTTCCCTTCTAAGCTCCGCCGTGTGTCCAAACATCCGTTTATAACCACATGTGGGGTATTGTTTTACTCGGGAGAAATTGCTTTACAAATGTTGTGGTGCTTTTTCTCCTTTAGTCCTCGTGGAAATTAGAAAAAATTAGCTAAACCCACATTATCTTTGAAAGAATGACGATTTTCATTTTCTCGGCCTACTTCCAATAATTTCTGCAAAAAACCTGCGGGGTCAAAATGCTCACTATACCCCTAGATAATTTCCTCAAGGGGTGTAGTTTCCCAAATGGGGTCAATTTTGGTGGATTTCCACTGTTTTGGCACCGAAAGAGCCCTTGAAACCTGACATGGTGCTTAAAATATTTTCTAATAAAAAGGAGGCCCAAAATCCACAAGGTGCTCCTTTGCTTCCGAGGCCGGTGATTCAGTCCATTACCGCACTAGGGCCACATGTGGGATATTTCTAAAAACTGCAGAATCTGGGCAATAAATATTGAGTTGCGTTTCTCTGGTAAAAACTTCTGTGTTACAAAAAAAAATTGATTAAAAATGAATTTCTGCAAAAAAAAATGAAATTTGAAAATTTCACCTCTACGTTGCTTTAATTCCTGTGAAACGTTTTAAGGGTTAAGAAACTTTCTAAATGCTGTTTTGAATACTTTGAGGGGTGAAGTTTTTAAAATGGGGTGACTTTTTGGGGGTTTCTAATATACAAGGCCCTAAAAGCCGCTTCACAACTGAACTGGCCCCTGTAAAAATAGCCTTTTGAAATTTTCTTGAAAATGTGAGAAATTGCTGCTAAAGTTCTAAGCCTTGTAACGTCCTAGAAAAATAAAAGGACGTTCAAAAAACTATGCCAATCTAAAGTAGACATATGGGGATGTTAATTAGCAACAATTTTGAGTGGTATAACTGCCTGTCTTACAAGCAGATACATTTAGATTTAGAAAAATGCTAATTTTTACAATTTTTCACAAAATTTTCGTGTTTTTCACTGGTAAATATTGAATTTATCGACCACATTTTTCCACTATCATAAAGTCCAATGTGTCACGAGAAAAGAATCTCAGAATCGCTTTGATAGGTAAAAGCATTACAGAGTTATTACCACATAAAGTGAAATATGTCAGATTTGAAAAAATGGGTCTGGTCCTGAAAGCCAAAATGAGCATGGTCCTGAAGGGGTTAAGGAATTGCTGGTCTTACCTACATGTCCATTGATAGGCCGGCATTTGGGTTAATTTGACCTAATGTTGTTTGGTTTATATTGGCATTTTATGTCAATACAAGTTTAACATATTGTTAAAATAATTTATTAATAAAGTTGTGGCCGACCCCAAGTCAATCCACGTTAAAAGGTTATACTGGTTTGGTGTGTGTTAGTTCCCTGTCCGTAGCATATGGCACCCTATCCTTCATATATTTCAGGTATGTCAAGATATGCATGCAGTCTTAGAAAACATCTTCCGGTATGACTGAGAAACTCTGGTTTTGCGTGGATTTCCTTTGTAGCCTTAACACAGATCACTTTCCTATAAAATAGTTGTCTGTGATTCACAACATTTCTAAAAAATCGAGAAATGTTAATATTTTTGTACATTTGGTGCTGGTGTTCTGTCATGTGACTGGCTGGCTGATAACCTTGCGCCATTTTCCACATTCGTAATGTACTGTAATTACTATAAGCTTATTAAAGCTAATGATAATACATGACTAAATGAACATAGCCTGGCACGGGCACATTTTCATGTTACTTTACTACCACGTTGCAGTGTAACCAGCTGCACACTGCGTGCAATCTCACACTTCATTTGGACTTTAGAACAACCCGTAAGAAAAAACAATTCATTAACTCAGTTTAAGAAATACAAATGTGAGAATTAAGATTGTATTGTGTCATCAAACAAAGGTCACACAGAGTCCAATGGCTTTAAGTAAGCAGACGCAGATCTGACATCATTAGAAATCTGTTGCTCGAAGGAGAAGATGTACATAATTGCTATTAGCAGATCTACAGCTCTGAAAAAAACAGGTTTTGGGGAGATCTTAACTAAGCGTAATTGCAGACACAGACTAAGGAATCCATTTATCGCATGGGGAGAACCCACAATTAGAAATTCTGATGTGTTTTTGTTAAAGCTAAGATAATTTGCAGAAATTCAGGCTTGCTTGTTTCCTGACTAACTAGGAAGCTATTAAGTCTGTTATTATACCAGAGAGTGGAGTTACTAATATTACAGACTAGATTTGTGAATGAGACATTAGAAAAGAATGGAAACTTGCAAATCTAAGATTAATCTTACAAAAAGCTGTCATCTCCACTGTATAAAAGGAGAAGAACAAGGTAGATGGCAAAGAGTAGATCAGTTTTAGAATTTCTTCACATCTACTCGCCTGTCCTCGTGTGGTGGGATGAAGGTGTGAGTCCTATGTTCCATTGATGACCCCTGAGCATCGCCAGGTCCTGCTGATATATTTATATGTGATGATGTCATCATGACAGACTATGATGAATTAACCATTTTCCAGTATCTCCGTCCCACTGTGCGACATGGGGCCAACTTACTCCCACTGCTACAACAGGACACTGGTATGATTGTCTCAGCTAATATATACCATGGCCCCAGATACTTACTAGTATATGTGAAAGCCAAAGCTGGAGAGGTTTCTGAAATTCGGCTAAATACCAGCATGTAAGTATTTGTCCTAATTATGTAAATGTTTTTTTATTATATATAATAGTACAAGCATTATAATACATATATGTCTACTTCTTCTCTTTCAAGGTTGCCAGGAGCTGTATAATGTATATTATATAGCTCAGAACCTGTCCTAGTGTTTGCTATGATGACCATAATTTTGGATACTACTTGTAATTTAGACAGATTAGAATGAATATTGACAGAGACTGGGGAAAATAAATTTTGTTGGTGTATGTCTTTATCTGATCTGGCCACGGAAATTCATGGTTAAAATTTCTATATACAGTGTCTTCCTGTGGCATGTTTGATCCAAATTATTTATTGCTATTGTGACCTTGTTACATTGTGATAGCTTAAAATTCTGAGTAGATTTAACATACAAACTCACTGATCATCTGTCTGCAGCTATTAAGAGAAACCCCACTGAGAAAATATTACAGGTTTTGCATAGTTAGTGAAGCCTTAATGTTCTACCAGTGCTAAGAGTAGCATTGTAAGTGGTCCCTCAAGGTACATTAACCTCAGCTTGCAATATCTTTAACTTACAAAGGGCTTTCCTGGACCATCATGGACCATACCTTGAAACCACGTTTTATTTACAATGCCACAGACAGTGCCAATCTGAGACGCATGTGATTGACTAGAAGATCCAGCTAATCAGTGTTTGTATTTCACGGGTAAAGCGTCTGGGTGCATCACATTGGGGGCAAGTAGAGCTTATCGGCGGGCATTGTTTTACTTGGTGGTCTAGTGGCACCTCTTCAGTGCAGTACTATATTTACTGCTAGCTACCCGTGCCAGGTAAATCTGATCAGGTACCAGTGGCTCCCATTTATTTTTACTATACACGACGCTGAAGTAATTCACCAGATTCCAGCAGCGCTTTCTGACTGTAATCTTCATTTTTCCTTATTTTGGGTTGACATTTTGTTGACTTTGCAAACAATTATTAGTATTTTATAGAGTTATGGACTACAGTATTTTCAAGTTAAATTGCTAGTTCTTTAACACCTTAAGTAAGCGACCTAGTTTGGGCCTTAAGGGCCCAATTATTTTTTTCGTATTTTCATCTGTGCATTCTGAAAGGCCTAATTTTTTTTATTGTTCTTTCGACGTAGCTATATGAGGGCTTGTTTTTTGTGGAATTATTTTTTAATGGCACCATTTTAAGGTACATGTAATGTATTGAATATATTAAATTACTTTTTTTGGGGGTGACAGAAAAAAAACCTTCAATTCGGACATTGTTTTTTGGGATTTGCTCAAAATCTAAAAGAAACACCTATTGGCTAGCTCTACATATAGTACTATGCAATAATAAGCAGTTGTGAAAAAATGCTGCAAAGTAAGAAAGCTTTCAAAAATAGAAGTGTTAATAGATTTTTTTTTATCAATTAACAAAATACAAAGTGAATGAACAGAAGAGAAATCAAAATCAAATCAATATTTGGTGCGACCAACCTTTGCTTTCAGAACAGCATCAATTCTTCTAGGTACATTTGCAAAAAGTCATTCATTTGGTAGGATTATAATCAGGTGTATGATTATCCAATTATACAAAACTGGTGATAATGATTATCATTTTCATATGTACAGTGGCTAAAAAAAAGTCCAGACACTCCTGTTAAAATGCCAGGTTTTTGTTTATATATTTCATGTTACAAAATCAGTCCAAGATAAATCATTTCAGAACTTTGTCCACCTTTAATGTCACCTATAATCTGTACAATTATATTGAAAAACAAACTGAAATCTTTTAGGGTGCACAAATAAAAATAAAGAACAAAAATAATGTGGTTGCATAAATATGCACACCCTTAAACTAATACTTTGTTGATTTACCCTTTGACTTTATGACAGCATTCAGTCTTTTTTGGGTAGAAGTCTATCAGCATGGCACATCTTGATTTGACAATTGTTGCCCACTCTTCCTTGCAAAAGCGCTCCAAATCTGTCAGATTGCAAGGGCATCTCCAGTGTACAGCCCTCTTTGGGTCACCCCACAGATTTTCAATGGGATTCAGGTCTGGGCTCTAGCTGGGCCATTCAAAAACTTTGATCTTCTTCTGGTCGGTATGTTAATTTGGAGGTATGCTTTGGGTCGTTGTCGTGCTGAATGGTGAAATTCCTGTTCATCTTCAGCTTTTTAGCAGAGGCCTTCAGGTTTTGTGCCAATATTGACTGATATTTGGAACTGTTCATAATTCCCTCCACCTTGACTAAAGCCCCAGTTCCAGCTGCAGAAGCCCCAAAGCATAATGCTGCCTCCACCATGCTTCACTGTAGATATGATGTTCCTTTGATGATGTGCAGTGTTGTCTTTGCGCCAAACATGCCTTTTGGAATTATGGCCAAAAAGTTGTCTCATCAGAAAATAACACGTTTTCCCACATGCTTTTTGTCAGACTTGATGTAGGTCTTTGCAAAACAAAGTCGGGCTATGGTGTTATTCTTTGTTAGAAAAGGCTTCCGTCTTGCCACCCTACCCCACAGCCCAGACATATGAAGAATACGGGAGATTGTCACATGCACTACAATGACAGTCCTGCAGCTCCTTTAATTTTGCTGTAGGCCTTTTGGTAGACTCCCGTACCAATTTTCGTCTTTTCATAAAGTTTTGAGGGATGTCTAGTTCTTGGTAATGTCACTGTTGTGCCAAATGTAATCCACTTCTTGATGACCGTCTTCACTGTGTTCCATGGTATATATAATGTCTTGGAAATTCTTTGGTGCCCTTCTCCTGACTGATGCCTTTCAACGATCAGATCCCTTTCATGTGTTGTAAGCTCTTTACGGACCATGGCATTTGCTGTCACATGCATCAAAGAAAATGGCAGCAAAATCCTAATAGAACAGCTGAACTTTATATGGAGTTATTTAGAATCCCTTTAAATAATGGCACTGTAGGAGCAGGCAGGTGACTGGGTGTGTCGGTCGAAGCTCCGCCCTCCAGCCTCCTCTGTCCTGCGATGCACTGCTATGCTGCTCCAGACCCAGCCTCTGCTAATTGATGTAGGTGGCACACTGATTTGGCTAGACTAATGCTGCTATTAATATCGCTACTACTGCTGCTACATTCTACTCCCTGTAGCTAGCTCCAATCCTCTTGGCTTTCTAGCTTGGTCTGCTGGCTCTCCCCTGGCTCTCCTACACCGTAATATTATTAATAGCTTGCATGCTGAGCTCGGTCAAAGTTTTTATCTGCACTCCAGCTTTGCCTCTCCTGTCTTCATTTTTGTATTTATCATCGATGCCTGCACGGTTGCATTCCTACAGTATAAGTCCACGATCCTAAAGAGTTCAAAAGCAGGCGGGTGAGATCGTTCCTATCAATATCAGAGTTTATCTGTGCATTATATTTTTAAGAGCTGATATATGCTGTAGTTGATTTATAAACTGTTCCCTGTCTGACTGTCTATCTGCTACTTGCTTCCTGCTGCATTTTCACAGTTGCTAGTACTGCTGATTATTTCTACTCAAACAGAATTTTTTTATTTGTTGTCTGTGTTTAGTGGAAAATGGTATGATCTGTGATTTCGGTCAGATCATATTTTTGGTGCAGATATGCCTCCAAAGAAACATGACAAGGATAATGGTCCAGCAAGCAAAATATACAGTGATAGCTCTGGAGGCAAAGCTGCACCTTCTAGGATAGATAAGTTCCTATCCTCCCCCGCGTCTTCTAGAGGAAAACAGAGTAACCTGGACGTGCGTTGTAATATGGTAGGAGAGGAGTCAGAGAGTGCGTATGGAGAGGGTGAATGTTATGACCCATTGTCAAAGACTCCAGCTATGAAGGCAATTCTCCAGCCTCTTAAAAATCTGGAGGAGTCCATGGCGGGGCTAACTGCACAATTAGGGGAGTACAGGCGGATACGAGTCTATTTTTAACATGGCCTGTCTAAAATAAGAGAGAGGCTGGAGGAAGTGGAGGAAAGGGTCTCTTGAGGATACAGTGACCACTTTAAAATCTAAGTGTCATGTAGGGTGCGTGGACCCACTGGGCCGTACCGCCTTAACGGTATAGCAGCTGGCCAACAGGACACAGGCCAAAGTCTATAGTTCAAATAGGTGTACCTGTGGTAACTTCAGACAGTAGCAAGACAGGCTCGGATGGGACTTTGGCAGCAGGCAGACACCAGGCGTGGTGTGATAGGACAGGCGTAGTACTCAGCGCAGCACGACTCCAACTCTATACGGCACTTGGACCAGGATAACGGGATAGAGGTTACAGGCAGCAGGAATGGGAACACTGGGACTTGGAAGACACTGAAGGGACCATTTGCAGAGATGAACATAGGTAACGACAACAACACTCCTGAGGAGGAGATGCGGGTCAGCTCTCACTGATCCATGGCTGCGGCCGTCAGGGGGTGAGTAAACCTGATGGCCTGCGGCCATGGGTATTACACTAAGATTGCCATTTTTGAGAGAGATGTGAAAGATTCTGCTAGTAAATTGATGGACTTCGAGGATAGATCCAGGAGAGCAAACATTGTCTGTATGGGATTCCCTGAGGGGATAGAAGGAGAAAATTGCTGCAAATATATTACAAATTGTCTGCTAGAGAGGTTTGGAGAGGCAGTGTCATCCAAAGTCTTTGCTGTGGAAAGGGTTCACAGAGTCCCATTTAAACCCCAGACCTGCAGGCCAGGCTCCAAGATCTATTCTGGTCAAGCTGTTATGTGCAGGAGAGAGGGATATAATCCTATGAAATGCACGATCAAGGGAGAATATGGTGGTAAATGGAGCTCAGATAATGCTTTTTCCGGACTACTCAATGGCCACTTCCAAAAATAGGCTTAAGTTCGTTGAAATTAAGAAACGTCTGAGAAAAGCGGAGTTACAATATTCCTGGTTATTCCCGGCAAAGTTACGGGTAATACATGAGGGGGCGAACATTTTTTTTTCCTCCTCTGAAGAGGCAACCATCTGGATGGACTCTAAGGGTTTTCCATAAGAAGAGCTGTTTGTTGCCTGGATGGACTCTATGTGGCTGTTCTAAGGAATTGTGATTGCTGGAGAATGTTATAAATAAGATGTGGGGTGGTGTGTCTAGCGGATTTATTGGTGGATAAAAAAGTGGTCTGGTAAAACAAGATGGCAAGAGGGTTCTTAGGTACACTATCATGCAGGCAGTGTAGATACACAAAATGTGGTATTTTCATATGGAGTTAGGGAGTAGGCGGGGGGGGGGGGAATACCAGGTGTAGGAGCTCCCTGGCAAGTAGATATTGGTTTCTGGGTGGCTGCAGGGGAAGGGGGGGGGGCAGTAGGGGGGCTGGACCTGGCAAACAAGGGAGGAAAGGAGGGGGTGCATTTGTTTTTGTTATTTTTTTTCTTTTCTTTGTCCCTTTTTCTTTTGTTGTCCTTTTTTTTTTCCTTTTTTCCTTTTTTTTTTAGAGTTTACTAATTTTATCACGGAACGTTTTATCATGGCACTGTGCAATAAATTTAGGAGATTGGCAGTATTTAATTTAATCCAAAATTATAAGCTGTACTTCGGTTAATGGAGTTTTTCCAGATTAATAAGGGGTCTGCATCTAGAAGTGTAATTTGAGATACCTTCCAAGCTTATGTGAGAGGATTCTATAAAAAGAGAAATATTGAGAAGAACAGGAGAGAGGGTGGTAGACTCCTTTAGACAGGATTTAAATAAAGCAGAGGAGTAGTATACCCGTTGTCCATCAGATGATACGGAAGCGGTACGATGAGTTTCTAAGGCAGGGATGTTTGGAAAAAAATTAGATTATTTCAGGTGAATATTATTTGGAAGGGGGTAGAGTTGGAATTTTTTTTAATCTTGTGTGAAAAATCAGAGGGGGCAGTCGGAAATAGTTGCGATTAGAGGAAATTCAGGGGAAATTATTACGGATACCGTACGATTTGCCGATGAATTTGCTTCCTTCTATAAAGAAGTATATGCATCTGAGGATACTTGTACGTTTGATCTGCTGAATTCCTATTTGAAAAAAATTGCGTTTCCCAGAATATCAGAGGTTCAGAGGGAAGCTCTGGAGTACTTTTGTGAAGGGTCAAATTTGAGGCGGCTATTAAACAAGCGCCATGGGAAAAGTCCCCTGGCCTAGATGGGATTCCATATGAATCAAGAGCAGATTCTGGGGGAGTTTCTGGGGACAATGGAGGAAGCATTCAGGGAAGGGGCACTTCACAGTCAATGAATGATGCTTTAATTTCTCTTATCTTGAAGAAGGATAAAGATCCGCTACTTGTATCGTCATACCGTCCGATCTCTCTCTTAAATTGTGATATCAAGTTGGTAGCCAAGGTTCTGGTGAACCGGCTGGGCTCTGTTATAGAGGATATTATTCACCCAGACCAGACAGGTTTCATTCCAGGTAAAGCCATCAATTTACGTAAAGTCTTTACTAATTTACAGTATGGAGAGAATTATGCGGCGGAAGGGGGACTTATTTCAACCGATGCAGTAAGGGCGTTTGATTCGGTCAATTGGGATTTTTTGTAGGCAGTTCTTTTGAGGTTTGGGGAAATTTTTGTCTCCTGGATAAAGATGTATAGGGTCCCCCGGGCTCAGGTGGGTGTGAGTAAGATAATTTCACCATTTTTAGTTTTAGCCAGAGGTACCCGACAGGGATGTCCTTTATCCCCTTTTTTGTTTGCAATTGTTATTAAATGTCTGGCATTAAAGATAAGGGCAGATCCAGGTATCAGTTTTTTTTTATTTGGGGCTGAGGAGGAAAACATTTCCCTGTACGCGGATAACATGCTCCTGTATCTTAGGCAGTATATCTCTTGGGTATCCAGATCAATTGGTCTAAATCAATGTTTCTCCCCTTTTCGAATATAGTTTAAGCCAATCCGGGTATAGGAGGTCTTTAAATTGTGGATCAGATGCGTTATCTAGATATTGTTATTTCCCGAAAAATTGAGGATTATACATCTTTAAATATTTTTCCCCTAATGTGTGTTCTAAGAAGCAAGGTTAAAACTTGGAATCACCTCCCTCTGTCCTGGGCCTCGGGGATTGCCCTGATCAAAATGGTTATTTTACCTATGGTGTTGCATATATTTGGTAATTGCCCAGTTTGGATTCCGGGTAAGATGTATAACATACTGGAATCAATTGATCTAATATGGCGGGGTATGAAAACTCGTATTAAATATAGTAAATTATGTCACCCAGTAGTGGAGGGAGGCTTTGATCTACCTGATTTTGGGTTGTACTTCTTATCTTCGCAGATCCAACAGCTCATTGATTGGGAATACTCATCAGCAAATAGATTGATTTTGAATTTGTGGGGCCCTGTACGGAGGGAGAATATATTTCAGGCTTTGGAGGCAGGATGCCTTAGTAAGATGTCTTCTAGGCATAACGTTTTTAGTACGATGTATAAGGTATGGAGTGCGGTGAAACATAAATTGGGAGTTAGGTAAAGTTCTTCTACCCCTATATGGGGTAATAAATTACTTATGTATAAATTTTTATTAAATTCCATATAAAAATATATTTTAAAGATTTTTCATATATATATATATATATCTCTTTCCTCTTTTCTCCATAATGCAAAAGAATTTTTGGGAAAAAGGAAAGGGTTTGAGAAAACACATTTGTATCAAACTAGATGTACATAATGTAAAAAAAAAAAATGTCTCCTGGCCAGTATACCAACACAGACTTTTGTAACCTTACTTCCATCAATTTATCTCCCTCTAAACATAATGACGTCATGATAAGGAATCTAAGAATTATAAATTCTATATACAAGCCTTTCAACAGATCCCTATAGGTAGTTGGCTGCAAGAACCGGTTCTTGAGAATTTTATTCAGACACCGTTGGTCTCAGTTCACACTTGCGTTTTTTTCTTTTTTTGGAAATTTCATCCGAAACTGGCAAGAACAGTTCCTCTTATATGATGGCAATAAAAGTTTAAGTAAAGAAACAGATACTCATCTTCATGTTGATCCCGCAACACCGAACGGACTGGAGATTCCCTCCTTTCCACTATGTTCCTCCTCCTGGAACAATTGTAGGGTTTAAGGCAGATTTTGGAGATATACCAATCGGGTTTTTTCACCCCTTCGATCTCATCAATGGCAGGTCACCGTTCTTACATGAGAGATTTTCCTTATATCCACTCCATCAACGCTCAATGCTTATATTTAATAGCTTAGATTTTCATACTCGGGGGCAGCCGAGATTTCACACAAGGTGAACAGATTTTTTGGCGGTGAAGCACACTCCTACGTTGGAGAGTCGGTATCGTGCTATGCTGGTATCCACGTTGATTTTTTGGAGCAACGCTGGAGACTGCAGGACGAGGCAAGGTTGACGTCACTACCTGCCAGGTGTAGACTGATTAATCAGCTGACGCGTTTCTTCCCGGACCGGGATTTCCTCAGAGCTATTTCGTAAGTTCAGTAAAGTCTGGCATCTTTATAGTGCCGAATTTAAAGGGAACTGGACTCATATGTGAGGATATCTCATTAAGTACTCATTCTAATCCAAGAATTCAAATCCAAAACATCCTATTATACATATCTTTCTTATAGTTATAAATTCCCCTCAGTATTATATCTAACATTTCTATCGGGAGATATGTATATATATATATATATATATAGAGTACTAAAATACATACCCATAGTACATTACATATAAAGTCTTATTTTTTGAAAAGAAAAATTCATTTATCTCTAACAAACCAATTAGTGATCAGCAGTGTCTATAAAAAAGAAGAGGAGAAAAAAGGGAAATATAAAATAAAATAATACTAATAAAATAAAATGAAATAAATAAAATGAAATTAAATAAATAAATAAAAAATCCAAAATTATTTTTTTTTTCGATAAATTAATTTTAATTATAAAGAGGTCCATGATGGATTTTCAGATGATATGACACTAGTCTCACACCAATTCCATCCAGGGACTATTCATAAGTCCTGATGAGATGATGCACCTGTTCATTATAGGAGTGTGACAGTGTCACACCAATCTTTATCTACCAAGAGGCTAAGCAATATATCCTCCGTCCCTGGGCGACAGGGAGTAGGTCCAACCCGGAAAATATTTCCGGAGGGACAGAGTCCCCATCGCCCAGAGACAGAGAACATCCATCGGGCCTATCAATTTATCCCGAGGAAAGAAGTAAAAAGGGAGATTCTTACCTCAATTCGGTGGTTGGTGCGTGGATAAATCATGGGACGCTGGTATACAGCCGGCCCAGAAAGATCCACGCAGCCCCCACCGAAGTGATGAACAGAAAGGATCATCTCCAAGACACAAAGGGGTATCCCACAGACTTCCCCAAAATCTGACAAGACCACTTCTAGGATCCAAGGATTTGATGTCTGCCTCCGAACGGCAGGGAGCAGGTCCATTCCAGATAAAGATCTGTAAGGACCGAGTCCCCACCACTCGGAGTCAGAGAATCATCAGAATTAATCTTCTGTTTATTCCATAAATCTGTCCATTCCTATTTTCATAGTATGGAAAAATATTTACATAAATTGGATTAAATCAGACAATTTGAGGATAGGTCACACGGCAAACGATCCGTTAGTGGTATCCGAGAGACTGGCAACCAATCCACCTCACAGGGGACACATCCACCAGTAAAAGAGAAATTATTAATTAAACATGTCATAAAAACATATTCAATTTTATTTCATTGTTTAGACCTCTAGGATTGAGGGTTCCCAATGTGTAAATCCACATCGTTTCTTTCTGTAGAAGAATACGGTTACGATCTCCGCCCCTTCTATCCTCAAAAAGTTGGTAAATTCCCATAAATTTTAAGCCCTTGGGTGATTGTCTATGATGTAATTTAAAATGTGCTGCCAATGGGCTTTTCATTTCGCCCTTTGTGATGTCAGAAAGATGTTCCCTTATTCTTATCTGTAACTCTCGTTTCGTTTTTCCAATGTATTGCTTGCCACATGGACATATAATCGAATACACCACCATAGTTGACCAACAGTTAATAAAATTATAAACCTTAAATTCTCTTTTATGTTCACTGTCGAAAAAGGTATCAGACTTCAAAACGTATTTGCAACAATTGCAAGAGCCACACATATACATCCCCTTTGTCCGTTTATTTAACCATGTTTCGTTGTCTAAGGTCTTCCTTTTAAATTCAGAGCTTACTAAAATATCTTTTAACGTGGGAGCTTTTCTTGGAACCATACTTGGTATTTCCCCTACTATTGAACCAATCCTTTTATCCAAAATTAAATGGGGCCAGTTTTTAATCATTAAGTTACGTAGCAAATTCCGATGGGATCCATACCTTGAGATGAACCGTACTCTATTATCATGTTTTTCTTTTTGCACCCTCTCAAAAATGTCCCTCCTATCTTGTCTTATAGCTCTGTTGTACCCTTTTTTTTATAATTTTTTTAGGATATCCCCTATTTAGAAAACGAGATGTTAGGTCTTGAGCCTCTCCTTTAAAGTCTTCAAATCTAGAACAATTGCATCTGATTCGAAGAAATTCGCTTATTGGGATTCCCTTGATTTGGGAAGGTAGATGATGGCTACAGCAGGAACAGGGGAGTTGGATCCAGCGCTGAGAGTGCAATTTCTGTTAAAACGGGAATCTATTCCCAAGTTTTATTTTGTCCTTAGTCATGGCTTATGATAAGTAATCATAAGCCATGACTAAGGACCTAGCGAGGGTCTGAAACGCGTAGGCTACCGCCTATCCTCCTTTTCTCTCTGTACTTTGGACTATACCTACCCGTCACTAACTGTTGTTCGTAGCTTCTCTGCTGCGATTTTAACCAAGACAAATAAAACTTGGGAATAGATTCCCGTTTTAACAGAAATTGCACTCTCAGCGCTGGATCCAACTCCCCTGTTCCTGCTGTATCTCTTGCGTGCGCCGACACGAGGATCCGTGTGCTGATTCCCATACCCTTCTTGTGACAAGGTGAGCTGGAGGATTTTTTTCACATTTTTTCTGTAGATGATGGCTACTTTCTGCCAGAAGGCTATTTCCTGACGTTGGTTTACAGAAAGTCGTGGTCATAAGTTGATTTCCTTCCTTGTGAATATTCAAATCAAGAAAACTAATAGTAGTTTCACTTGAAGTAAATGTCAAGAAAATATTCAAACTATTCGTATTTAGATCTTTAATAAACTCTTCCAGGGATTCCACCGATCCCTTCCAACACAGGAGCACATCATCCATGTATCTGAGCCAGGTGGCTGCACACCTCCTGAAGAGGGGGTGGGGATAAACAACAAATTCTTCCCACCATCCCAGATGTAGACATGCATATGAAGGTGCACAAGAGGACCCCATAGCAGTCCCCTGTACTTGGCGGTAATATTTACCATCAAATGAGAAGCAATTGTGGTTCAGGACAAATTCCAACATCTCTATGATAAATTCATTTTGATGAGCCCATTCCCCTCCTCGCCTCTCCAGGAAGTGTGCAGCAGCCCTTAATCCAGCTCCATGGGGGATGGAAGTATATAATGATTCTACATCCAATCCCACGAGCAAAAAGTCACCCTCAATCGTGAGGTTTTCCAATTTACTTAGGAGATCTCCTGTGTCTAAGACAAAAGAGGGGAGCATACATACAAATGGTTTAACCAATTTGTAAAAGTAGAGAATAGTAGATTTTGGGTGAAGTGGGGTATTACGCAATTATCACACTTATTTGTTGATGGGGCAATTAAAACCCCGGACAATTTAGAGGGGGAGTTTGGAATTTTATCCGGATGACTGTATTTGCACTATTTTCAAATAGTTCACGCGCTGGAAGTAACACGTGATTGTTCTTTAAGTTTGGTTCTGAGGAATTATTTACAAAATTGTATAAAAGGGAAAAAGAAAAGGGGTTACTTCTTTGGTGTATCAGGAGTTACCGTATTTTTCTGACCATAAGACGCAGTTTTTAGCCTCATAAAAATGGACTTAAATTTGACTGCCTTTTATGTACCTTCTTTAACCCCTTCCCGCTCCTGGACGTACTATTAGGTCATGGTAGCTGTATCGTTCGCGCTCCATGACCTAATAGTACGTCACGGGAGTAACGGCCATTTCGGCCGTCTTCCCGACACATACAGGAGCTGTGACAGCTGCTGTCTCGTACAGCAGTTGCCGCAGCTCCAACAGCGGGGACCGATCGCTGTGTCCCCACTGATTAACCCCTTAAAGGCCGCGTTCAATAGCGATCGCAGCTTTTTGGGGTTTAAGCTACCATCGCTGGCCTGCTACACGATAGCAGCCGGCGATGGTGACTATGGCAACCAGACACCTAACAATGGCGTCCGGCTATGCCACCGACGAAAGCCTAGTGGGTCTTGACAAAGTCAGGACCCACTATGCTTGCTGTCAGTGAGTAGCTGACAGCTCTAATAAACTGCACTACGCATGTAGTGCAGTGTATTAGAATAGCGATCAGGGCCTCCTGCCCCCAAGTCCCCTAGTGGGACAAAGTAATAAAATTAAAAACAAGTTACACAAAAAACAAGTCCTCGCACGGCTTTCTTGATGGAAAAAATAAAAAAATTATGGCTCTTAGAATAAGGTAACACAAAAAGTAAATTCTTTTTTTACAAAAAGTATTTTATTGTGCAAACGCCATAAGACATAAAAAAAACTATAAACATATGGTATCGCCGTAATCATATCGCCCCTCAGAATAAAGTGAATATGTCATTTATATCACACGCTGAATGCTGTAAAAAAATTGAATAAAAAAACAATAGTAGAATTGCTGTTTTTTAGTCACCACGCCTGTTAAAAATAGAATAAAAACTGATCAAAAAGTCGCATGCACCCCATGAAAACGACAAAGGATTTTCTGACAAAAAAAATTAAATATGTAAATTTCACCTCTACTTTGCTCTAAATTCCCGTGAAACACCTAAAGGGTTCATAAACTTTCTAAATGCTGTTGTGAATACTTTGAGGGGTCTAGTTTCTAAAATGGGGTGTTTCATAAAAGTTTCTAATATTTAGGCCCCTCAAAGCAACTTCAGAACTGAACTGGAACCCAAAATAATAAATAAATTAGGCAATACTTTGCTTCTTACATTATACTTATAATGAGCCGTGCCCACCCGAGATGACCCCAGTTTTGACCGTTTGTATAAACGGAGACCCCTATTAGACCGCTTCAGTGCCCGGTTTTCCCAAGCATACACCCCCAAGAATTGTATTTCTATTGATGAGTCCTTGGTACATTTTAAAGGGAGGCTTCAATTTCGCCAGTACCTGCCGGGTAAGAGGGCAAGGTATGGCGTGAAGATGTATAAGCTGTGCGAGAGTGCATCAGGGTATACCTACAAATTTAGGATGTATGAAGGAAAGAACACCAGTATTCAGCCCCCAGAATGCCCCCCCTTACTGGGAGTTAATGCAAAAATTGTGTGGGATTTGGTGCACCCACTGCTGGACCAGGGTTACCACCTCTACCTGGATAATTTTTATACCAGCGTCCCACTCTTCAAGTGCCTCGCTTCCAGAAGTACTGCTAGAAGGAACCTGAGAGGCCTCCCTAAGACTCTGCTTGGGCAAACGAGAAGGGGTGAGAGCAGGGCACATTCTAGCAGCAACATATTGTGTGTCAAGTACAAGGACAAGAGAGATGTCCTTGTATTGACAACAATACATGGCCACACCAGTACCCATGTACTTGTAAGAGGTACCAGTACAGAGACCCCCAAACAAGACTGCATCCTGGACTACAGTAGGTACATGGGAGGGGTGGACTTGTCAGATCAAGCCCTGAAGCCCTACAGCGCCATGCGGTGTGGTATAAGAAGCTGGCCGTGCACATCATACAGATGGCATTGTACAATGCGTACGTGCTACGTCGATGTACAGGCCAGACTGGAACTTTCCTGGAATTTCAAGAGGGGGTTATCAAGAAACTAATTTTTAGGGACCAAGAAGGGGGGGCACCCAGTACTTCTGGAAGCGAGGCCACACACATCGTACCAGGGCAACACTTTCCAGGAGAAGTTCCCCAAACCGGCAAGAAGGGAAAAAGTCAAAAGAGGTGCAAAGTCTGCTATAAGAGGGGGATAAGGAAGGACACAATATATCAATGTGACACATGTCCTGAAAAACTAAGGCTCTGTATGAAAGAGTGTTTTAAAATGTATCATACATCCCTTGATTTTTAATCTACCCCAGTTTTACTTACCCTGATGCACTCCGCACAGCTTATCCCCCCTCGTCTTTCCCTTCTGAGCCCTGCTGCGTGCCCAGGCAGCTGATAACAGCCACATTGAGGGTGTTGCCATACACGTGAGAACCCACATTACAGTTTATGGGGTGTATGTCTCCGGTAAAAATGCTCACTACACCTAAAGGGTGTAGTATTTAAAACAGGGTCACTTCTTGGGGGTTTCAACTGTACTGTTACCTCAGGGGCTTCTGCATACATGACTTCACACCAGAAAATCCCCAGTAGGGCAAATGGGGGTCCTTTCCTTCTGAGCCCTCCCATGGGCCCAAACGTCAGTTTATCACCACAAATGGGGTATTGCCGCACTCAGGATAAATTGGGCAACAAAATGGTGTATGTTATTTCTTGTGAAAATAAGACATTTTCAGCCAAAACGACATTGTCCTTTTGTTTTAATTCCCAGCCCAATTCAAATAAGTTCTGTGAAAAAACTATGGTGTCTCAAAATGGTCACAACACCCATAAATGAATTCCTTGAGGGGTGTAGTTTCCAAAATGGGGTCACTTCTGGTGGGTTTCCATTGCTTTGATACCTCTCTGGGGCTCTGCAAATGCGACATGGCACCCGAAAACCAATCCAGCAAAATCTGTACTCCAAAGAGCACACAGCGCTCCTTCCCTTCTGAGGCCTCCCATGGGCCCAAACGGCAGTTTATCGCCACAAATGGGGTATTGCTGCACTCAAGAGCAATTGGGCAACAAAATGGGGTATTTTGTTCCCTGTGAAAATAGGAAATTGTGATGAAAAATCACATCTTATTGGAAAAAATTGAATTTTTTTAATTTCACAGCCCAATTCAAATACGTGCCGTGTAAAAACTGTGGGGTCAAAATGGTAACAACAACTATTAACAGACCGCAAGCTACAGAAAAGGAGAACAAGTGTAATAAGGTACAAATAACCTCTCCCCATAGGTGTGACATTTGTAGATGTCCCCCCAATTTTTTTTCTCATTTTCTTTCAACTAAAATTAGGGTGTGTCTTATCGTTCGGTGCGTCTTATAGTCCGAAAAATACGGTAAGTACGTTCACGAATAGAGATAGCACAGTAAGGGCAAACTTAAATGAAAAATGCGGCAAAGATTTGGAAAAAGATTATGCAGTCACATGGAGGGAAGTGTTTAAAGGGGTTAATATCGTGTCATGAAATTATTCACATAGATTCTCCCAGTTTATGTTGGTTCCCCCGACTGCACTTCACTCCTAAACGTCTGTATAGTATGGGATACACAGAGAATGATACCTGTCCTAGGTATAATATAGAACAGGCTGATTTCATTCATTCATTTGATGTGCCGATGCCCAAAGCTGCATCGATATTGGTTCTTTCTAATTGAAACCATTGAATCTATTTTAGGTATGGCTTTGGGGAATTCTGAAGGTTTTATGTTTTTGGGAGATCCCTCACAAGTACCGGGGCTGAAGCAGGGGAATGACTGTGATCTTGTGATTAATTTGTTATTCTTGGCAAGATTACAGATTATGAGAAAATGGTTTGGAAAAAAAATACACCAGTAGTGATCGAATGGCAAAAGGCAGTTTTTAGAGTTCTGCTTTATGAATGATCATACTATCTCTCAAAAGGGATGAACATTTTTGCAATAGATGGAGAAGTTGGATTGACCAATTGGATTTTGGGGGCAAAGCCCTAAGGCCCCATATTTTATAGTTATTTATCTGTTTTTCTTTTGTTCTGTTTGTTGTTGTTGGTTTTATTTTTTTTGTGTGTGTTCCTCATCTGCCTTGTCGTCAGGAAAGGGATGGATGTGGGGGTGGGTATTGTATTCCTTCTTGGGGTTTTTTCTGTATAAGATTGAACCATGTTAAAGGAAAATATTGCAGAATGGAATAATCAAATAAAAATTATTATAAAAAAACAAAACAAAACTTTAAATAATGGCAGCTGTGTACTGACTATTAGTTTACATGAGTTTAAATGTGATTGTCTAATTCTGAACAAAAACCACATTCCCAATTATAAGAGGATGTTCACACTTATGCAACCACATTATTGTAGTTTTGTTATTTTTATTTTTCCCCTCTAAATGATTTCAGTTTGTTTTTCAATGGAATTGTACCAGATTATGGGTCACATTAAAGGTGAAAAAAGTTCTGAAATGATTAATCTTGTACTGATTTTTTGACATGACAAAAACATGGCATTTTAACAGGGGTGTGTAGACATTTTATATCCACTGTCGGTTGAAACACAGTCATTAACTGTAACAGAAATAGCTGTGTAGGAGGCTTAGAACTGGATGAGGAACAGCCAAACCCTGCTACAAAAGTGATGTTGTGGAAGACAGTTTCATGTCACATGTCCACCATGGCAAGACTGAGCACAGCAGCAAGACACAAGGTAGTTATACCACATCAGCAAGGTCTCTCCCAGACAAATATTTCAAAGCAGACTGGGTTTTCAAGATATGCTGTTCAAGCTCTTTTGAAGAAGCGCAAAGAACCTGGCAACGTTGAGGACCATAGACGCAGTGGTTGGCCAAAGAAATTTAGTGCAACATATTAAAGACATATAATGCTTACTTTTCTTCTAAATCGGAAGATGTCCAGTAGTGCCATCAGCTCAGAAATGGCAGAAACCTGTGGAACCCAGGTACACCCATCTATTGTTGAGAGAAGTCCGGCCGGAAGTGGTCTTCATGGAAAAATTGCTGCCAAAAAGCCATACCTTCAATGTGGAAACAAGGCCAATTTACTCAACTATGCATGAAAACATACAGAAAACTATGCAGAAAAATGGCAGTAGGTGCTCTGGACTAATGAGTCAAAATTTGAAATATTTGGCTGTAACAGAAGGCAGTTTGTTTGCCGATGTGCTGGAGAGCGGTACAATAATGAGGGTTTGCAGGCAACAGTGAAGCATGGTGGAGGTTCCTTGCAAGTTTGGGGCTGCATTTCAAAAAATGGAGTTGGGGACTTGGTCAGGATTAATGGTGTCCTCAATGCTGAGAAATACAGGCAGATACTTATCCATCATGCAATACCATCACAGAGGCGCCTCATTGGCTCCAAATTTATTCTGCAGCAGGACAACGGCCCAAACATACAGCCAATGTCATTAAAGGGAGCCTGTCACCAGAATTTCACCTATTAAACCAGCAATACCTGGTGGTTGTGGGTGAAAAATAATTTCTATATAACCTATAATTGTCTTCTTAGTTGGCTCTGTAGCTTTAGTATTCAGTTTTTTAGTCTTCCCCTTTCCCATCCCACTTCCCCTTTCCCATCCCTTGGTTGAACTTGATGGACATATGTCTTTTTTCAACGGTACAAACTATGTAACTATGTATGCAAATGAGTATAAAAGAGTCAAATCTTCGTTTGAAAAGAGTCAAATCTTCATTTGAAAAGAGTCATATCTTCATTCCTCAAGTCTTTCCGAGCTTACCCCGCCTCCTTACTTTTGATTGACAGCTCCTCGCCTTCCCCCAGCACACTAAATCCTGCGTTTGTGCATTGATGTCCTATTCTGGTGTGTGCGCACAAAGGGACACCAGATTATTACGATAAAAGGCGCAAAATGTTTGCAGACCGTTATTTACATTCGGAGGAGGAGTTCAGGAGAGGGGATAATGGCAATTAACTTTTGATAGCAACGGCCAGTGAGGGATAAGTAAAGCTCAACAGGTTAAATGTTGGTGACAGGTTCCCTTTAAGAACTATCCTCAGTGTAAGGAAGAGCAAGGAGCCCTGGAAGTGATGATATGGCCCCCACAGAGCCCTGACCTCAACATCATCGAGTCTGTCTGGGATTACATGAAGAGACAGAAGGATTTGAGGAAGCCGAAATCCACAGAATATCTGTGGTTATTTCTTCAAGATGTTTGGAAAAACCTCCCTGCCGGGTTCCTTCAAAAACTGTGTGTAAGTGTACCTAGAAGAATTGATGCTGTTTTGTTTTTTTTTCAAAATTCTTTATTTCACAAAGGTTTTCAATTTTAAAACAAAAAGGACAAGGCAAATAAAACATGCATATTTGTACCTTAAATCATAGGAGAACATTGCATATTGAGAATATACATAAGTGCAAAGGTAATGATGGGTACACCAGATCAGATCGCCATGGTCAGTAGCCATATAAAATATACGAGGAACATGAATTATTTACTTGAGTAGATAATGTGCTCGTCTAGACAGACTAATATAAGATACGTCAACAGTCTACAGGATTTTCACTCCTAGCTTCCCTCCAGGGGCCCCAAATTCTGTTAAATCTGGAGTGTGTTCTATCCTTCCAGCTGGCGAGCTCCTCCATCCTACATTTTGTCTACCTACATTCGAATGGGAGGTGGTTCAGTGGAATTCCATTTGACTGGATTGAGTAATTTTGCCACAGTTATCAAGGTTGTTTTATGAAGGCTTATAGCCCGAGGTAGGTTTCCATAAGAGAACCAGAGCAGCGTTGAGGTCAATGGTAATTTTGCAGATGGACAAGACAAATGAGGAGATCGCCAGCCAGAAGGGCCGAACAATCGGGCAATCCCACCAAATATGCGACAGTGAACCAGTGTGCCTGTTGCAGCTCCAACATAGGTCATTAGGGATGAGGCCTATTCTGAAAAGGAATTCTGGGGTTCTATACCAACGGGTAAGAAGTTTGTATGAGTTCTCTTGAACCCGAATGCACCTAGTGAATCCATGTGAGTTGAAGAGTATTTGAGGTACAGTATGTCTTGATCGTCTAAAGTTATTTTAAGTTCTTTCTCCCAAGCTTGTAAAAAGCGTGGTTTTGCAGGAGCTTTATGAAGTGTGATATCAGAATATATTTTAGATGGAGGGGAAGCGGATTAGGACATCTAGCCATGAAGGGTCTGGAAGGGCTGGATACTTGTTTTTGAACTCTCTACAAGAACTTCGAAATCCTGATAAAAACAAAAAGTTAAGGTTGTTCGGTGGAAGAAAAGGAGTTGAGTCTAGTGTTTGAAGGTCATCAAAAACTTCAGAGAGGAGTACCTCCTTTAACAGTTTCCAAACTCCTTCTAGTGGAGGTTTCGCTCCTAGAATTAATGGTATTATAATCAAAGGGGCCTTTGGGGAAAATTGTCTAGGGGGGTCAAAGGATAAGAGACATTTACAGAGAGCTAGAATTGTTCCCCTTGAAACAGGATTAATATCTTTCGTGACTGGTAGATTAGGATGTAGACGCCCATAGTAACGAGTAGTGAGCATTGCCCAGCAGATATCGTTCAACCTCTATGTGAGGGGCGTTTTCAGTGTTTCTACACAGGTAGACCCAACTGCTCAAGTGGGTGGCCAGACAGTAGTCATACGGTTCTGGTAGGCCCATCCCCCCCTTGGTGAGTTTTAAGAGCTAGTAGTGCATAAGGAAGCCTAGGGTGCTTTTTCACCCAAAGAAACCCAGTAAAAAAAAAAAAAAATGTTGTGAAGAAAGATTAAGGGAGGAAAATAGGGTCAGTCTGTAAAACGTATAGAATCTTGGACAGCATATATGTTTTAATTTAGTTTTTCCTACCCATACAGGCTAAGAAAAGGAGATCCAAATTGGCTAATTGAGACTTAATCTGTTGAAGAGGGAAATTAAAGGGGTAGAGTAGAGAGTGGTCTCCAGGTTATGATTCCCAGGTATTTTATAGCTTTATCAGGCCATTTAAGAGGGGAATTTCTTTTTAGGGTTTCTAAATCTGAGGGAGGGGCAGAGACGTTGAGGACCTCTGACTTGCTAAAATTAATCTTAAAATTCGAGACAAAGTCAAAGCCCTCAAAAATCTGCAGAATCTCCGGGAAGGCAGGACCAGGATTGGTAATGAGTATCAACAACATCAACATCAGCGAAGGCCGCAGTATGATGAACAAAACCACCAACTCCCAGGCCAGCGATCACATTAGATAGGCATATTTTCTGTATAAGAGTGTCCATTGTTAGGATGAAAAGGGAGGGAGAGAGGGGACAGTCCTGTCTAGTGCCATTTTGGATGTTAAAAGAACATGATAGGGTGCCATTCAGTTTGAGTCTAGCCCTAGGAGTGGAGTAAAGGGTAAAGATGGCTTTGATAAAGCTAGGAGGGAAGCCAAATTTCTCTAGAACTGCCCTCATGTAGTCCCAGTTAATCCGGTCAAATGCTTTTTCTGCATCAGTACTTAGTAATACTAAGGGTGTGTCAGTCTTCCTTGCGTGGTGGATGAGGTGCATCAGGCGGGTAGTGTTGTGCCTACCCCCCCTTCCCAGCACAAATCCCGTTTGTTCAGGAGTGATTAGGGTGTTCAATAGGGGCTTTATCCTGTTTGCTAATAATTTAGCCCTTTAAGGCTGCTGCAGTCTGTTAGGTCTTTCCCATCTTTAGGGATACGGGTGATATGGGCTTCTAGGGCTTGGGGAAGCAGGTGAGATCCCTGCATGAGATCATTCCAGACTTTTAAAAATTTAGGGAGAAGAGTTTTTTGAAACTTTTTAAAATAAGAAATCAGAATGCCATCGGGATCGGGGCTCTTACCAAATTGATGCTGTTTTGAAGGCAATGGGTGGTCACACCAAATATTGATTTGATTTAGATTTCTCTTCTGTTCATTCACTTTGCATTTTGTTAATTGATTAAAAAAAAACTATTAACACTTCTATTTTTGAAAGGATTCTTACTTTGCAACATTTTTCCACAACTGCCTAAAACTTTTGCACAGTACTGTATAAGTACCAGTCTTAGGTACTGTATATGTGAACTACTGTAGATCAGTATTTTTATTTCAGACACCGTGAACACGTAAAAAAACAATAAGCAACTTGAATCAAGGGAGGAGTTTTTCTTAGGGCAGGTAACATGTTAGCTTGCTTGGCATTATTACATTGTAGGTTTTGTTTAATAAAATTATGTTTTTTGAGATTGGATATGTGGATGGATAGATGGATGTGGTTAGTTTTCATTTAAGATATTTGTACTAATGCTTCGCTTTTATTAATAATTACATTATAAAATTGACCTCACAGGGGTTTTAATACTTTAGACATTTATGGCATATCCATCTAATTGTCTGATATGTGAAAGTCCCACCTCTTGGAATTCCAGCTTTTGGATGAATGGGTGCCTAGCTGTTTCTTTAACTCCCATATACTTCCCATATACTTCAATGGAGAAATAAGCATCCGGAGTGAGATTGCTTGCAGAACGAGAGTCAGGGGATGCCTGTTCTCCAAATAGATGAAGTCCCAGAGATGGGAGCCCAACCTATTAGACGTTTGTTTTATATCCTGTGAATATTCCATTCCATAAATGTCTAAAGTGTGAATACCCCTTTAAGTACATAGTTCAATGCCCTGTTAAGACAAATTTGTAATGCAGTTGCCTCATTGGTTTTGTGTTTTCCTTTTAAAACCATGATGTAATTTGAAACAGAGTAATGCTTTATATTATAATTCACTGAAGTGATATATGAGTAAAACGTATAAATTTTATTTCATAACTCTCTAAAAACAGGGGTATAGTCACCACTGTGAAAAGCCCCACCGTGTGTATTAAAAACGTATTAAACACATACTCCAAGTCCTAGTTCGTTTGTGAACCCTCTCTGACTGGGTATACTTGAAAGATACAAATATGGGATCAACGTTTCAACATTGGTGTAGCAGTGGATTAGACCCTAAAACACACCGGAGCCTACAGTTACCGCTCCTAAATCTCCTGGTGCTAAGGTACACAACAGTGTCACTGTTCCCTACGCTATGATCCCTCACTAACCTGACCCTACGAGTTTCTATACATGTCATCAGGGGTCTGTGACTTGGTCATTCTGGCTATGATGCCAGCGATATTGATTCGATAGCATTTTTTTAAAGGAGGAAATAATGGGTATAATTTCAGACACTATGGGTATATAATGTTTTCTTCAAACTCTTATTACGTTTTCACATGAAATAGAGGAGACGTGGTAGAAGGTTATTTTGTTAGAAATATGGCACATTAATAAATTTGTGCGGCATACAGAAGAGAAGTGAAGCCGTGTATTCATAACGGATACATGTCGCTATAGACGTATTTGCCTGTACTTATGACTATGTCTTGCTGAAGAAGCAGTTGGTGTCATTATGATGTCATTGTGGACAGAATTCTGTCCTAATATAAAATCAGTCAGAGAGGAAAAAATAAACTCTACTGGAGTGACGGGCAATATCTTCAAACAAATGGAGGAAAATGTATCCAACTATGTTGCAAACTCGAGTCTGTTCATCGGATAGAAGAACACCTGCAGGGCTGTCATGACAAGGTTTTTTTTTTCAGTGACTGGTTGTACAACGTCTCTTTAGCTCCATCAATCCTTATGAGGGACGAATCTGCCAAGTGACGCGGTACACCATAACAGGCCCCTGCCCGGCAAGGTAGGAACCGCTATGTGCACAAAACAACCAATCACCTACAGAATATATAAAGGGACAGTGTCAAAAACCATCTATAGGAACAGTAAAGGATTACTAATCCCCAAAATGATGTCAGTATTTCCAGAAGAACCGTAACAAAGCCCATGGTGTATTGATAAGGAACAGCTCGATTATTAGAGATACTCCAAAAAAAAAATATCATGCCCGTATCACGGTACAGAATTAGGAATGTAACAGCCGTATGTGGCAGGACATAGTCATAAGAAAAAGGAAATACATCCCCAATTTATTCTTGTAACCATTGCTAAAATGCACGACTTCCACTAATTCAGGGGCGGCACGGGCCGCAGGTGTTGGATTTATCTACTAATAAATGCAATGCCCACATTTATTTTTTATTTCAAGAACACTTGTGGGGTCCATGTTCTGAATAGACAGATTTGGGCTCCTGCACAATAAACTGTATTTATTTGTGAGTGATCAAGTCCTGGATTTAATTGTCCAAGAAATGTATAAAAAAATCAAAAAGGGGAAAATTAGTTTTACAGTCTGAAATAAATACTTTACTACCTCCCCGTGAGAATCCCTCCCTCCCTTGGAAAGCCCAGAAACGAAAAATAAAATATGAATAAATGAAATTGACTCCCTAAAAAGAATCCCCCCACCCCACCCTTTTTGGTGTTCCCTAAATTATAGATAAAATTAATAATTAGAAACGGTGTGGTAGGTCTCAAAACAGGGGTAGTTGCACAGGCCTGGATTTGAAGGGCACATGGGGCAGTAAAACCGGGTATCCCTCCTCCTTCCGTGTTTACTGCACACCCGGCATCTCCTTTGGGGGTATTCCTTACTCTCAGTGGCAGGGACGGGGTGAAGGAAGTGGCGCTCAGTGAGCCTTTTGACATTCTCCGACTCAAAGGAGTCTCCAGGTGCGGGGGAGTCAAACAGGAGGTGCTCTATAATTTTCTCCTGATACTGGAGGAAACTGAGCGTTCCCTGGGTCTTATAGAGCACATAACTATTGTATGTGGCCATCTGGATAAGGTAGATCGCTACCTTTTTATACCAGGCCCTAGTTTTGTGCTTGACCAGGTACGGTTGTAGGACCTGGTCAGATAGATCGACTCCCCCCATGAACTTGTTATAGTCCACCATGCAGACCGGTTTCCTCTTATCAGAGGTAGCGCCCCTCTCTCTCACTGCCACTGTGGTGTCCTCGTGCACGGTGGAGAGCATGTACACGTCCTTTTTGTCACTCCAATTTATTGCGAGCAACTGGTCACTGGTGAATGAGAGTGACGCACCCCTTACTAGTCGCCTGGACACCAGCTGTTGAGGGAAGCCGACTCAATTTTTTCGTACCGTCCCACAGGCCCCTGTATTCGCAGCATGGAGGGACTTATACAGGGGGACACTGGTGTAGTAATTGTCGGTGTACACATGGTACCCTTTCTGTAGGAATGGCACCATGAGTTCCCAGACAATTTTCCCACTAATGCCAATATCCTCTGGGCATCCTAGGGGATTAAGGTGGCGGTCCCTGCCCTCATATATAAAAAAGGCACAGGTGTAGCCCGTTGTGCTCTCGCACACCTTATAGAGTTTCACTCCGTATCGGGCTCTTTTGGAGGGGATATATTGGCGAAACGATAGACGGCCCTTGAAGGCCATAATGGACTCGTCTACCGCTATTTTTTGGCCTGGGGTGTACAAATTTAGAAAAGACTCAGATAGGAGGGAGATGAGGGGTCTCAACTTGTTGAGGCGATCATGGCCTGGGTCACTTCTTGCGGGGATTTGGGAGTTGTCCGAGAAGTGCATGAAGCGCATTAGCGTCTCATAGCGGGTTCGGGTCATGACAGCAGCAAATACAGGGGTGCTGTGGATAGCGCTGGTAGCCCAGTAGGAGCGGATAGACGTTTTTTTTACTATCCCCATATTTAGGGTAATTCCCAAAAATTTTTTCATTTCACAGACGGTTGTGGGGATCCATCCTCTGGAATAGTAAGAACTGGGATTTTGGGTGACAAATTGCCTGGCGTATAAATTCGTCTGCTGGACGATTAGTTCCAGGACCTGATCGCCTATAAACAAATTAAAAAAATTATAGGGGGTAAAATTTGTGACATCAGAGTTGATGCCTGGAGTCGCTGTAAATGGCGGAATTTGGGGGGAGAAAGAAACTGCAGGATCCCACATTGCGGGAGGGACTGCAGTACTAGGCCCGGCTCCTGACGCTTCACCGGTGACCGCTGCGTCCACCACCATAGGGCTGGGGGGTTCAGTGGCAGAAGCAGAACTTGTGTCGCTTTCTGAGCCAAGTTCTGCTTCTGACGCAGTGTCCGTATCACTGCCGGAACCGCTAGAGCACAGCATGGCGTATGCCTGCTCTGCAGAGAACATTCTGCGGCTTCTGCGGTTCATTATTTTCTAACACTAAACTAACACGTAAATTTTTTTTTTTTTTGTATTTTTATTTGATTTTTTTTTTTTATATAATATAGACACAACACTAACGTAAAAAAAAAAAAAATACGGTAAACCGCAGTTAATTACAGCAACTAAAACTAATTCAGCGAAAAAAAAAAGAATTACGGAGATAACAAGTAATTACCGGTAATCTGGCGTGATTACGGGTAATCTGGCGTGATTACGGACAATATCGGAACACTGGCGAGTACGTATGTGGTGTATTTCACAGTATAATACAGCACAAGATTTCTATAGTATTTCTCTCTCTCCTCTCACAGATCAACTACAGTGAGAGGAGGGAGGGAAAGAGCACAAATCTTGTGCTGTATTGTGTAAATATGGGACTATGGTCACTGACCATCTGATCAGGGACCAATTATCAGGGTCCCTGATCAGTTTCTATTTACAGGCAGAATAGCTGCCTTAGACTCACTGCGCATGCGTGCGCCATTTTCTTTTTTTCCTGGCAGTTAGGGACGGGGGGGGGGGCTCGGGGGGATGACGGGGGACACGATCGGAGGCAGCAGGGGGCCTAAGAAGCAGTTTTTTTAATCTCCTCTCACCAAACATACATGGTGAGAGGAGATAAAATCATAATTTGCTGAGGCACATTTATTGTAACGGCGGTCGCCGGTATTCGTTGAATACCGGCGATCACCGGTATGGGGACCGCAAACAGCGGTCCCCAGTCACTGCTCCAAGCCCTCAGCTACCTCCGGCAGCTGAGAGCAGGGAGCTAAACCTCCCCCCGGTGGCGCTATTTTATTCCGATGCCGCGATGTAAAAAGTCTATGGCATCGGAATAAAGCCCGTTAGTGACCGACGTAGAAACACGATGGGTCGGTCACTAACGGGTTAAGAGAATCTGACCCTTCCACATCTGAGAGTGAAACTACAGACTCTAAAAGAGTGGGCCCATTCTTTGGGACTAGTGGCGGAAGACCAAAATATAGGGGGGGGGTGCCAGAGGTAGGAATAGAGGCCGGGCAAGAGCTTCTTCCAACAGTGGCAGTAATTTTTTATCCAACAATCCCCCCATTTCCCGCTACATGCTGAGGGGGCAAAAGGATTTATAAAGGGAAGAGGAACAGATAAATTACAAATTATCAATTTATCTGAATACAATCTAAGTCCATCTGAGATCATGCTTTTGGAGAAGGAGCTTTCATTTGTCCCCACAGTGAAATTTGATTCATTTACCTGGGTGAAGGATTTGAATTTGTTTGCTCGTAAATTGAAATGGATAAAGTTTTTCAAGCATCACAATAGAAAGAAATGTCTGCAAATGGGTTTAGAAGAATCTGATTTGGAAGGCCTAGAAGCCTTGGAAGGGTTGCTTGAGGAATCAAGTAGAGCTCCAGGACTAGGTCCATTTACCAATTTAAAAACTAAAAGTAGGAAACTACCGCCACTGGGAGATTTTACAAATGTAGATCTGTTTGTTGAATTAGTGGGAGATGAGATTAAAGCTTTGGGTCAGGATGCGAGTGGAATAGACAATAATCTGTCTTGGTCTGAACGTGTAGCTCTTACCACTTTGGAAAAAATACAAAACATCATTCTGAAAGCATCCGACAAGGGTGGGAACATTGTGGTTATGAGTAGAGAAGACTATAAGAAGATGTGTGAGGACATCTTGCTTAATCCTGACTGTTACACCATTTTAAAAGAGAACCCCACAGCACTTTTCAAAAAAGAGCTTCTAGGCATCCTACGTGATGCAAAGAGTAGTTCCTTGATTAGTGCTAGTGAATTTAACTTTCTGTTTCCACAATTTCCCATCATGGCATGCTTTTATAGCCTGCCCAAAATTCACAAAGGGTACCCTCCCCTACGTGGCAGACCTATTGTATCAGGTATCAATAATCTAACCCAGAATGTGAGTACATATATAGATGAGGTGTTGCGTCCGTTTGTGCTAGATCTTACATCATATGTACGTGACACTATGGATGTTTTAAAACAAATTGATGGTATTACGCTGGAACGAAATACATTTTTGGCTAGCCTGGACGTGGAGGCATTGTACTCCTCTATTCCACATGTACTTGGTTGTGAGGCAGTGGAATATTTTTTAAAAACTCGAGGCACCCAATATGTGGCTCACAATCAGCTTGTGTTGCAATTGTTACATTTTCTGTTAGAAAGGAATGTATTCATCTTTGAGGACCGCATCTTCCACCAACAATGTGGCACAGCAATGGGGAGTCCTACTGCTCCCACCTATGCAAATTTATATCTTGGCTGGTGGGAAGAGACAGTAGTGTTTGGGGATAAATTGGCTAAGTGGACTTCATCAATAGGTTTCTGGATTAGATACATTGATGACGTGTTGTTACTGTGGAATTCCACAGTGGAGGAATTCAATGCCTTTGTGGCAGCCCTTAATGAAAATAACCTAGGGCTGAGGTTTACATGTGAAATCAGTGATCAGGAATTATCTTTTCTAAAGATTATGAAAACTAAGGAAGGCACAATACGTACTAAAGTACACCGAAAGGAGACAGCAACTAGCAGCTTTTTACAATGGAATAGTTGTCACCCTTATCCCCTCAAACGAGGTATCCCCAGAGGCCAATTCATGAGAGTACGCCGGAACTGTAGCTCGATGGATAATTTTGAGATACAGGCACAGGATCTCACAAATAGATTGAAGGAGAGAGGCTTCCCGAAAGGGGTAATCAGAAAGGCCTATGAGGGAGCGAGGAATGCAGACAGGCAGAGTCTTTTAGTCCCTAGACAACGTAAAGAGGAAAGGGTTACAAGACTTATAGGTACTTATGACTCCAAACAATCTGAGATCATGCAAATATTAAAAAGATACTGGCGTTTTTTAGGTGCAGATGTGGACTTGGCGGATCAGATTACACAGTGGCCTTCAGTCACGTTCCGTAGAGGCAAAAACATAAGGGATAGGGTGATGCACAGTTGCTTTGACCCTATAACACAAAAAGGAACCTGGCTGGATAGGCAGATACCAGGCACACATAGATGTGGCAGTTGCAAAGCTTGTGACTTTATCCAGAATGGGAGAAAATTTAAAAGTGTTACCACCAAGGTCGAGTATGATATTTGAGACTTTGTCAATTGCAAAACGGCAGGGGTGGTTTATTTGATAACATGTCCATGCCCACTAAATTATGTGGGCAAACGGTGCGGCAGTTTCGGCGCCGGTTTAGAGAACATGTTGGAGATGTTACAAATGAAAGAGATACTCCCATATCCAAACATGTACATGCAAAACATCAAGGCAGAGCAGAATGCTTAAAATTTCAGGCGATTGAATTGGTGCGTCCTCCAAAACGGGGAGGGGACTGGGACAATCTTATTCTGCGCAAAGAGGCCCAGTGGATTTATAGACTGGCTTGTGTACAGCCTGAAGGTCTAAATGAGCAAACAAACTATACCTGTTTTATTTAAATACACGATTTAATGTGACTATTTATGGTTGTTAAAGTATATGTATGGCTGTTAATTCTGGTAACAAGACAGCTACTTGCAGTATACCATTCATTGCCAACAGGTATAGCCGTTCCTTTCAAGAGAAGTGTTTCAAAATTCTAAAGTGTGGCAAATACAAATATCGCTTATTTATCCATACTAAGTGTATTTACAGAGAAGGTGCTTTATCTATGGCAGCCGAGTTGCGGTTTTGAGCTGATCCGCAATATCTACCCTATTTGCTACTATCATACTCCATCCTCGATAAAAATGGGCTTATGTGCAGTAAGGAGATGTGCCTACAGCCTCCCACTACGCCTGCGCGTTCGTTCGATGTTGTCGATGTTACTTCCGGGTACGTCAGCTGACGGCCGGGAGTCACATGGTCAGGCGTCATGAATGAGGTGGGCTAGTGTGATTGGCTGTTTCCAAGTGCGCTGCCGAGGCCAGGGGGAGGAGTATTAGTTATATCAACTCTGAGTCCCGAAGTGAAGCGTGCCGCTGATATCTATGCGTGCACGCTTCCGTGTTGTACAGCAGAATATCTGCTATCAAATCAATATCGCTGGCATCATAGCCAGAATGACCAAGTCACAGACCCCTGATGATATGTATAGAAACGCGTAGGGTCAGGTTAGTGAGGGATCATAGCGTAGGGAACAGTGGCACTGTTGTGTACCTTAGCACCAGGAGATTTAGGAGCGGTAACTGCAGGTTCCGGTGTGTTTTAGGGTCTAATCCACTGCTACACCAATGTTGAAACGTTGATCCCATATTTGTATCTTTCAAGTATACCCAGTCAGAGAGGGTTCACAAACGAACTAGGACTTGGAGTATGTGTTTAATACGTTTTTAATACACACGGTGGGGCTTTTCACAGTGGTGACTATACCCCTGTTTTTAGAGAGTTATGAAATAAAATTTATACGTTTTACTCATGTATCACTTCAGTGAATTACAATTTCCTATACTTTGTGGGAGCACAAGTTAATATATATCGAAGAAATACAGTGAATTAATGCTTTATATTACTCCAAACTTTAAAATTAAATCCTAGTTTGTGGAAAAAAACTTTACCAACACCTGCCTGAATTTGCCTTAGACTCCAGTGCTTAGTGGGATTTTTTCTTCAACCTATCAGGATGCTATTGAGGCAGACCATTAAGCTGCTATGGGGCCCTTAGAGAGAGGGTCTCATCCCCTTTGCTACCGGGTGGGGAATTGAACATGTTGGAAAGAGCGTGGAAGATGCAACAAACACCTGGCCCTTCTGTCCTAAGTGGTAAAACCTGGCACCTTAATGGGGGGGGGGGGGGGGCATTTTGATCTTTGCTATTGGGTCCCCTCTCTGCCATAGCTTATTTATAACAGTCTGTAGTCTTGATCCCATATGTATACTATAGACTTTAAAAGACTGCAACTTAATACATACTGTTTTTTTGTATTTGTCCTGCAGCCTTGCTGTTCATTATGATTGCTCTGGCATCTAAGGAGAGTAATTCCAATTTTAACATTATAATACAAATTGAAGAAATGTTGGGAAAAGTCATAAAAATCTAACTACCTCCAAAGTGGAGCAACACTTATGATATCATATATTAATATGGCAAATACAATACATCTAATTTAGTCACATTATATAATAAATAGCACAACCTGTATACACTTAGATGATAACTACATTCAATACTATGTAGACCCCACGTAAATACAATGAAAACATTACAACGTAATTGGATTATCAGATTCCATCCCATTCTGCATGCTTTTAATCTCGTCTTGTCATTGAAAGAAATAGGCAGGACGTCATTCTTTATAATATCTTTCCCATCAGTATTTATTTTAATTAGCATGGTAAATGAGAACCATGAAGCTTAGGCCATGAAGGGTTGATGTTGCTTCTTTTACACAGTGCATCAATAGGTGAGAATACAATTTCTATTGTGACTCTAAACAATTTAATGATTATGATAATAATGATAGTAAAATAATAATTATTAAGATAATATTTATAGTAAAATAATAATTATAATGTAGATGCCCCTTTTTACACCGGTAGTCTGTCATGCTCTGTTCACACTGACATAATGGCTTTTTCACAGGAGTCATGACAGACTTTGTAATAGATTATACCGGATCGAATTGAGTTGGAAATGGATCCATCAAGTTTCCATTTGATCTTTTACTTGATAGAATAGCATGCTACTTTATTCTAGCCAAGGGAAAAGAGCAGAAGTGTGAACAGAATCGAAACTTGTAGGAGCTTATAAACCGTAAATTACACCAAGATACATTAATACATAATACATTTTATAGAAATTTGTTAAAAAGAAAAAAAAAATTATAAAAAGATGATCTCAACAGAATAAAAACAACACTGAAGAAATATATACAAAGTCCTGGTACAAAGAATGAAATTAGTCAAGAAATAGTTTCTTCAAGACCAATGGCATCATCTCATAGTATCATAATGTCAGTCTCTAGGCAGAATCAGCATGGGTACTAAATAGTGTCTATAAACCAGCAAAGATATATGCATAAGTGGCAGTAGTCAGATAATAGGCAAGGCACATAGGTAGAAAGAGACACCAGAGTATATTTTGCAAGGAAAAGACAGGACATGTTAACTTAGGCTTCGTTCACATCTGCGTCACAGCTCCATTCCGTCTGAGCTTTCTGTCGGAACGGAGCCCTGACTGACACAAACTGAAACCGTAGGTTTCCATTTCCATCACCATTGATTTCAATGTTGACGGATACGGTGCCAATGGCTTCAGTTTGTCTCCGTTGTGCAAGGGTTCCGTCGTTTTGACCGGATGAATAGCGTAGTCAACTATGGGGGAATGGGGGTACTTGAAATATTACCAATAGGTTATTCTAGTGTTTGACTGTTTAATTGCTATACTTTTCTCAACACAACTAATTGATTTATAATTGTTATTCTTTTGGAATACATAATTTCAATTTTCTAGGTGTAGCAATTCTATTGGGAACTTTACCATACTTAAATACAATGTAGTCACTTCCCCTTTTTTTTTAATGATGATTGGTTTTTCTTGACATACTGTTTTTAATAATTTTTTTGTATGATTTTAACATAGTCATTTTTATACTGTCTGCATTTATATCCGTTAGATTGGCTCAATATAAGACGCTCTTCTAATTTTTTTAATTCTCCCCCCTCTGTTAGTATGGAGCTCACGTCAGACCAATAGGCGTATACACTGCACCCATATGGTGGCCAAATAACCACAGGTGTATACTGAGCTTTATCACACAGCAGGTTGAAATGTATTCACTCTACTGTGTTCACTCATGAGTAACCTTTGACCCTTCACTTTGGATCCAGCTATTGGATGTGGGGAAGGACGTGGGAGTTTCTTTTTGGTGAACTCACTGGATATAAATGCAAGCTGTATCTTGTAGTATATGCAACACGCCATGAGTAAGGACAAGTGATTTGTCTGAAACGCGTCTGATGAATCCACCCCTTTGTATATGAACTTTTTAATATATTTGGAATAAAGTTGAAATATTACTTCCTTTTAAACCCAGCGCTGGATCAAGTTTCCCTTTTTCTGCTAAGGCAAGTGAGGCTTGCAGTTCTTTAGATGTTTGTCTGGGTTCTTTTGTGACCTCCTGAATGAGTCGTCCATGCGCTCTTGGTGAAATTTTGGTAGGCCAGCCACTCCTAGGAAGGTTTACCAGTTTTTCAGGTTTTCTCCATTTGTGGATAATGGCTCTCACTGTGGTTTGCTGGAGTCCCAGAGCCTTAGCAATGGCTTTGTTACCCTTTCCAGACTGGTAGATTTCTATGTCTTTGTTTGGCATCTGTATTTCAATCTCTTTAGAATGTGGCATCATGTGCTGATTTTTGAGATCTTCTCACAGCCTCACATTGACAGACAGGTTTTATTTAAGTGATGTTTAGATTCAGCAGGTCTGGCAGTGATCGTGTCTGGGTGTAGCTGCTGAAATTGAACCCAATTGTCAATTGAATTCGGTTAACTGGTTGATTTAGTAGCTAAGGGGGTAATTACTTTTTCACATAGGGCCAGGAGGGCTGAACAGCATTGTTCCTGTAATAAATGAAATCATCATTTTAAAACAGCATTTTGTGTTAACTTGGGTTATCCTTGTCTAATATTAAAAGTAGTTTGATAATCTGAAAAAATATACAAAAATAGAAGAAATGTTTTCACAGCAGTGTATGTATTAGTTTCTGTATACCTGCCCCTGCACCTCCATATGGCAGGATCCCTGCACTCTCAGCTCCTGCCAACCTAGATGTGGGCCACTAATTGGGTCACTGGATAACACTGCAGCCTGAAGTGGTGAATAAACCACTGAGCACCAGGTACTTAAAACTGTGTGAATTTTTTTTTTTTATCTGCAGCATGTCAATTGTATTTGTGTAATCGCTGCTTATTTGTTGCAGGTTTTCCCCATTGAATTCAGTGGGGAGGTGAAACCCGCGATAAATAGCAGATGTTGCGATTTTTGCGGCGGAAAAGCAGCGATTCCACTGCAAAAAACGCAACTCAGAAAAAAATTAATCTTATTCTTACCCATAATTCTGTGTTGCTTCGTCCAGTCTGACGTTTCATCCCATGTGACCGCTGCAGCCAATCACAGGCTCAAGTGGTCACATGGAATGAAACGTCATCCCAGGAGGCCGGCCTGCAGATCGGCAGAGGGACGCGTCGCCATGGCTACGTAAGTATCAAACTTTTTTTATTCTACGTCAATTTTCCACAGTGGACATTCCAGCCAAAAAACTGCACCACAATTTGGAACGGCTTTTCGGACGGAATTCCCTGCGGCGGCCAGGGCGGATACACTGTGTACTTTTATGCAGCGTATCCGCCCTGTATGAACATAGCCTTTTTAGCATTTTATGATTTACATTATTATTTTAACCCCTTAACGCACCAGGACGCACCGGTACGTCCTGCATTGAAGTGCTTTAAGGCACAGGGATGTACCGGTGCGTCCTGGCTAAAAACTGTCACCCTGTCAAATGACAAGGTGACAGAACTGTGCCGTCAACTGTTTATGACAGTTGACCGGCACAGTAAGACGGCAGGGGACCATTCACAGCGGTCTCCTGCCGGCGATCGCTGTGATTGGTCAGTCAAAGCAGACTGACCAATCACAGCTCCATGACGTAAGGTATGTGATGGCGCTGGCTCAGCTTGAGCCAGCGCTATCACCGCCGGTAATCAGATGTCCGGCACCCCTCTGTAACGGCCAGGACCAGAGCTAGGCTCCGATCCGGCCGATTAACCCGTTCGATGCATCGATCAACGCGATCGATGCATTGAAGTGTCTTGTAGCCTGTCGGCAACCACGATGGTTGCCACGGGCGCGGGTGTCAGCTGTTTGTCACATCTGACATCGTGCTCTAATGGCCAGGACCGGAGCTAGGCTCCGATCCGGCCAATTAACCCCTTAGATGCAGCTATCGCTTCATCTAAGTGATTAGACCGCACGCTATGGTTGCTAATGACAACCATCGGCACACGCGGGTGTTCCGATGGTTGCTATGGCAACCATAGCCTAACAATCGCTTCCTAGTACGGAAGCCTATTAGGCCCCGCCGGGAGGCGAAGCCTAATAGGCTTGCTGTCAGTGAATAGCTGACAGCTCTAATACACTGCACTATGTAGGTAGTGCAGTGTATTAGAATAGCGATCAGGGCTTTATGCCTTCAAGTTCCCTAGTGGGACACAAAAAAAAGGTAAAACAAGTTAATAAAAATGTTGTAAAAAAGTTTAAAAAAATAAGTTTCATGAAAAAAATAAGTTGCAAAAAACACTAACAGCCTTTTTTCCTATAATAAGCCTTTTATTATAGGAAAAACATAAAAACATAAAAAAAAGTACACATATGTGGTATCACCGCGTCCGTAACGACCCAAACTATAAAAATATCACGCTATTTTACCCGTACGGTGAACACCGTAATTTCTTTTAATAAAAAACGATTCCAGAATCGCTGTTTGTTAGTCACTACCCCTCGCAAAACAGAATAAAAAAAGGGATCTAAAAGTTGCATGTACCCCAAAATGATACCATTAAAAACTGAAGCCCGTCCCGCAAAAAACAAGCCCTCCCGCAGCTTTTTTTGACGGAAAAATAAAAAAGTTATGGCTCTCAGAATCTGGTGACACAAAAAATAAATTTGAAACAAGTGATTTTATCGTGCAGACGCTGCAAAGCATAAGAGAAACTATATACATCTGGTATCGCCGTAATCGTACCGACCCGCAGAATAAAGTAAAATTGTCATTAATAGCGCATGGCGAACGCCTAAATTTTTTTCTATAAAAAACATCAGAATTGCAGGTTTTTGGTCACCTTGCTTGCCAAAAAAATTAAATACAAAGTGATCAAAAAAATCGCATGTACCCCAAAATGGTACCAATGAAAACTACAGATTGTCCCGCAACAAATAAGCCCTCACACAGCTCCGGTGGAGAAAAAAAAAAAGTTCTGGCTCTCAGAATATGGCGATGCAAAATGTGGCACCATTTATCAGTGCGACACCGGCCACATATCTGCGGATTATTATTTATTTACCCCATTATTACACCCTCTTATTATGCCCCTGATGTACTCCGCACAGATTACATATGTCCCCACATCATAAACTGAAATACAAGCAAAACCCCAAACAAAACTGCCACTAAGCAAAATCCACGCTCCAAAAGCCAAATGGCGCCTCTCCCTACTGAGCCCCACAGCGTGCCCAACGGGCAGTTTACGTCCACATATATGGCATCGCCATACCCGGGAGAACTCGCTTAACAGTTTGAGGTATTTGTCTTCAGTGGCATGAACTAGGCACAAAATATTGTGCACTAAAATGGCACATACCTGTGGAAATTTGCAATTTTCACTTTGCACCATCCACTGAGGATTCATTTATTATAGAAAAAAAAAACCCTGTGTGGTCAAAATGCTCACTACACCCGTTAATAAAATGCCTTCAGGGGTGCAGTTTCCAAAATGGGGGTCACTACTTGGGGGTTTGTTTTACTATTTGACCTCAGAGCCCTGCCGTTGTGGGCTAATGCTGCGAAAATCACCAAAATAGGTCTCACATGCGCCTTTCACGCCTAAGCCCTGTCATATATCCAGGCAAATGATAAATGCCTTGAGGGGTGTAGTTTACAAAATGGGGTCACTTCTCAGGGTTTTACACTCTACTCTGATACCTAAGGGAGCTCTGCAAATGCGACATGGCGCCCCTACACCAGTCCAGCAAAATCGGTGCTCTAAAAGCCACATAGCACTCCTTCCATTTTGAGCTCTGCCATGTGCCCAAACAGCAGTTTAGGGCCACACATGGGGTATTGACGTACTCGGGAGAAATTGGGTAACAAATTATGTGTGTTTTTTTCTAATATTACCCCTTGTGGAAAAAAAATTGGGTGCAAAACTACATATTTTTGGGGAAAAAAAAATAATTTTTCATTTTCACTGCCTCATTCTAATACAATCTATGAAACACCTGTGGGATCAAAATGCTCAGTACACCCCTAGATGATTACCCTGAGGGGTATAGTTTCCAAAATGGAGTCACATCTCAGGGGTTTCTACTGTACGGGTACCTCAGGGGCTCTGCAAATGCGACATGGCGCCCAAAAAACAATCAACCAAAATCTACATGCCAAGTAGCACTCCTGCCATTCTGAGCCCTGTGGTGTATACAAGCAGCAGTTTATGACCACATGTGGGGTATTACCGTACTCGGGAGAAATTGGTTTACAATTGTTGGGGCGCTTTTTCTCCTTTATTCCTTGTGAAAATTAAAAAAATTCAACATTTTAGTGGAAAGAATGTAGATTTTAATTTTCACTGCATAATTCCAATAATTCAGCAAAAAAACTGTGGGGTCAAAATGCTCACTATACCGCTAGATAAATTCCACGAGGGGTATAGTTTCCCAAATGGGGTCACTTTTGCCGTGTTTGCACTATTTTGGCCCCTCAGTGGCTTTGCAAATGTGACATGGGGCCGCAAACCATTCCAGCAAAACTCGAGCTCCAAAAGTCAAATGGCGCTCCGTCCTTTCTAACTTCCGCCATGTGTCCAAACAGCAGTTTATTACCACATATGGGGTATTGCTGTGCTCAGAAGAGTTTGCTTTACAAATATTGGGGTGTTTTTTTCCCTTTATCTATTGTAAAAATGAAAAAATCTGAGCTAAAACGACATTTTATTAGAAAAAAATTTAGATTTTCAATTTCACGGCATAATTCCCATAAGTTCAGCAAAAACCGTGTAGGGTCAAAATGCTAACTATACCCCTAGAAAAATTCCTTGAGGGGTGTAGTTTCCAAAATGGGGTCACTTTTGGGGAGTTTCCACTGTTATGGTCCCTCCAGGGCTTTGCAAACACGACATGGCACCGAAAACCAATGCAGCAAAATCTGCGCTCCAAAATCCAAATGGCCCTCGTTCCCTTCTGAGCCCTGCCGTGGGTCCAAACAGCAGTTTATTACCACATATGGGGTATTGCCGTAATCGGGAGACATTGCTTTACAAATGTTGGGGTGCTTTTTCTCCTTTATTCCTTGTCAAATCTAAAACATCCTATGTTTTTTCAGAAAAAAGTAGATTTTCATTTTCACAGACCAGTTCCAATAAATTTAGCAAAAAACCTGTGGGCTAAAAATGCTAACTATACCTCTTGAAAAATTCCTTGAGGGGTGTAGTTTCCAAAATGGGGTCACTTTTGGGGGGTTTCCACTGTTTTGGCACCACAAGACCTCTTCAAACTTGACATGGTGCCTAAAATATATTCTAATAAAATAGAGACCCCAAAATCCACCAGGTGCTCCTTTGCTTCTGAGGCCGGTATTTCAGTCCATTACCACACTAGGGCCACATGTGGGATATTTCTAAAAATTGCAGAATCTGGGCAATAAATATTGAGTTGCATTTCTTGGGTAAAACCTTCTGTGTTACAGAAAAAACTGTATTACAAATGAATTTAGTAAAACAAAATTGAAATTTGTAAATTTCACCTCTACTTTGCTTTATTTCCTGTGAAATGCCTAAAGGGTTAAAAAAAAATCTGAATGTGGTTTTGAATACTTTGAGGGGTGCAGTTTTTAAAATGGGGTGTTTTATAGGGGGTTTCTAATATATAAGGCCCTCAAAGCCACTTCAGAACTGAACTGGTCCCTGAAAAAATAGCCTTTTGAAATTTTCTTGAAAATGCGAGAAATTGCAGCTAAAGTTCTAAGCCTTGTGAGGTCATAGAAAAATAAAAGCACGTTCAAAAAACGATGCAAACATAAAGTAGACATATGGGAAATGTTAACTAGTAAATATTTTGTGTGGTATTACGATCTGTTTTACAAGCAGATACATTACAATTTAGAAAAATGCAGATTTTTGCAAATTTTCTCTAAATTTTGGTGTTTTTTACAAATAAATATTGAATTTAACGACGAAATTTTTGCAGTATCATAAAGTACAACATGTCACGAGAAAACAGT
The DNA here is from genome assembly GCF_050947455.1 of Rhinoderma darwinii. Classification (NCBI taxonomy): domain Eukaryota; kingdom Metazoa; phylum Chordata; class Amphibia; order Anura; family Rhinodermatidae; genus Rhinoderma; species Rhinoderma darwinii. Next base: position 94,354,005 of record NC_134691.1, read on the forward strand.
CTCAGAATCGCTTGGATAGGCAAAAGCATTCCGGAGTTATTAGCACATAAAGTGACACGTCAGATTTGCAAAAATCGGCTGTGTCCTGAAGGCCAAAACAGGCTGTGTCCTTAAGGGGTTAAAGGGGTTGTATGAGATTATAAAAACATGGGTGTTTTCTTCAAGAAACATTGCTTCTCTTGTCCATGGGCTATGTATGATATTGCTCCTCTGTTCCATAGGTGGTGTCTGATATTACAGCTTATTCCATTCACTTGATAATACCAGACGCCACCTATGGAAGAGACACTGTTTCTGGAACAAAACAGCCATGTCTTTCTAATCTAATGCAACCCTTTTAATTTAATTATCATATTCATGTTGTTATAGACAGCAACATGAAACTGTGTTTCTCTACAGACACGCAATGTTTAGGTTTCTCTTCTATATGTGTATATATGTTTTACTTTGGGGTATCGCCTCCAAGATATAGTGTCAGCAGATGGTAACTTGTAGGGGTTCCACATTTTTTTGTTATTTAGGACTTTAGAAAACTGTGATTTTATCCAACGTGTGATTGGAACAGATGTGAACGTATCAGGGTTCCACTTCTTGGCAAGGAATAAAAAAATGTCATGATTTGCTGTACAGTGTGACTTTACTTTCTATAGATTTGTCTACAAAGTTCTTTTGAGGCAGAATTTGCCCTGCAGCTCTGAGCTATTATAACAGAGAGTTAATGCTTTATTCTGTATTAATCCCATTAAAATCCTTTAATATTAGAGCATGTGTTGCTTTATAGCATTAACTAGTGTCTTGCACTTAACTGTATTTCCGCAGTTTATGACACCGCTTACGGCATTAACAAACAGCTGTTTGAATTAAATGAGCACTTAAGGACCCTGTTCATTAACTCAAAAGTTTCATGTGATCTTAATTCTTTCATTCCAGTTCCATGTTTGCTTGACAAAATTGTGTATTAATATATGAGTCGGCCACTTGGGGTTCATCATTTGCATCCCATACACCTATTATATTAAATTAGTGTCTGAAATGCTCATGCTTCTGCCATTGAAGAAGACGCATTTTTAGGCTGCCTTTGCTCGCAACAAAATAGTTTTACTTCTAATGAAGAAGACAGGATTAAACACTTGCGCTACAGCTGTTCACGATTTACATTTGCAAACATTGTGCCCTATTATAGATATTACACTTGTTTTATAACTTCTTTATGCAGATTGGCTTAATATAAATTTTAGCTTTAATTGTGAAAGATCCAGGATTTCTCCATTGTTATCCATATGTAACAAAATAACGTTCTATTTCTTCCCCTAGACCTTTTTTGTTCATTGAGGTCTTGTTAATATTGTGTATTAAAATGGAACAAGGGTTTCTGGGTTGAGTGACAGAAACGGGGAAACTGATGATCCTCTTGAAGGGTAGCGGATTTGTTCCAGATTTTCAGCAGTATTTCTGCAGTGTTTCTGTTCGGATTTTGTTTTGGATTTCACATCTTTTACGTTGAAAAGAGTGAAATCCGCAATGAATATTCCAAACACAATTTGAAAATCCCATGTTCTAATTTCTGTTGAGAAAAAGTTCAGCAGCTTGTGGATGAGATTTGTTTTTACATCTCATCCACTTGCCTGCAACAGTCTTTCATTGCTGATTTTCCACCCGCATATCTATATGAAAAATCTTCAATAAATCTGCTACATGTGACGGGGACCTTACACAACCTAGTATATTAAATAATAGATTGTATAAAAATGTATCCCCCGTTCCTGTGGCTCATTTGTCTCAGTATATGTGTTCCAGGCACCTGACAATCTTATTCTTCATAATGGGGATTTAGAGGAATGCACTGATTCTCCTTGCGGAGATCCATCTGGTTGGAAGTCTTAAGGGCAATGCTCCCTGGGATAAAGTGTGAAAAAGTACTCTTCTCCATTTTCTTCCTTATGGAGAAGAGTACTTTTTCACACTTTATCCCAGGGAGCATTGCCCTTAAGACTTCCAACCAGATGGATCTCCGCAAGGAGAATCAGTGCATTCCTCTAAATCCCCATTATGAAGAATAAGATTGTCAGGTGCCTGGAACACATATACTGAGACAAATGAGCCACAGGAACGGGGGATACATTTTTATACAATCTATTATTTAATATACTAGGTTGTGTAAGGTCCCCGTCACATGTAGCAGATTTATTGAAGATTTTTCATATAGATATGCGGGTGGAAAATCAGCAATGAAAGATCTCTCTAGTGACACCTAAAGGTGACTACGCTGTAAGTCAATGACTGACCCTTTATAGAGTTTTGAAACATGACTTAGTTAATAGCCAAACCAGAGACACCAGAACCCTAGTCTATACTAAGAAGAAGCAATAACTCTGAAACAGTGCTCCCTACAGATGGCTTCTGGTTTGGCTATTACCCAACTCATGTCTCAAGGCTCTATAAAGGATCGGACATTGACTTACAGGATAGTTACCTATAGATGGCACTAGAGAGACAGTTTTCTTTGTTCTGGAGGAGAACTATTTGGCATGGTGATTTATAATCATTTGTCTAGAATCTTTCCTGCCGTAGTAGAAATTGGCACTGACTTCATGGTGAGCTTGTACTGGGTTTCTGCTTAATGTACAAAACAGCATATCTCCCGATGTTTTGGATAGGCAATAAGGGACACTTATTGTTCCTTGTGTGAAAGAACCATATTTCCATCAATAACTAAACCCTTCAATAGTTTTTAATTTACCCATTATTACTTTGCTATGACACTTGAAATCTGGGTCTGGGGGCCTCCCATTTCTCTAGATCATCTTTGAAATGTTTCTACATTTTGATTGGAGTCCACTTGTGGTAAATTCATTTGATTGGACATGATTTGGAAAGACACACACCTGTCTTTATCAGATCTCACAGCTGACAATGCATATCAGAGCAAAAACCAATCCATGAGGAGGAAAGACCTGCCTGTAGAGCTCAGAGACAGGATTGTACCTTCAAAAGAGGGAAACTTAGGAGTTTTAAAACAGCCAAGCTGACCAGCAGAATTGTAGTGTAAACTCTGGGGGAGGGAAAGAGATAAAGTCTTAATCTACTAAATCTACTAAATTTCTTGCAAAAACTCATCATATCTTTTAACAGGTATTTGACCACTCACAATTTTAATGACTGTTTACATCCAGGTATGGGCCACATGATTGTTATATGATATCAGGCTGATATCAGATGCTTATACATATAGACATGTATTTTATGCGTAATTAAACAACTTGTTTTTGACTGGTGTAAATATGTTGCATTGGTCACAAAATGCTATTACAATTTTTCCTGTTTTTTTTTAGCTTTTATTGGTTATTGGGCAGGAGTTTCCAATGTGGGGCAATTGAAGTATTGTTCTGATTTATCACTCTTCTCACATTTTATAAACTGTTCATGTATGTTGCGTACATACCAATTAACTTTTTGGTAAAGTAAAAATGTTGGCGTTTGATGCCACAGAGCCTTTGCGATTTTAAAGGAAGGAAACGTACATTGATATATGCACATTTCTAAATTTTTCCCTGTGTGTGTGATATTGCCAAGGGCCATGAAAACAACTAATGACACTTTCTCAAATGTTTAGTACAAGTACTTCGCGGGCAACTTGCAGATGCACTTCAAAAATTGGACAGGTAACATGGTAAATTGTGCTCTTGTGCCCATGCGTGACTGTCCTGACCTGCAGTACATGTGTGTAACGTTAATAAAAAGGTGCAGACGCATAGTTTTATAAATAAGGCACAACATGTTCACCACATCCCATTATGCCCCCATCCAGGAACAAATTTGCACAAGCAAAAAAATTTGAGGAAAATAAAATTTTTATTCGTTTAGAAAACAGTTCTAACAACTGACGACACTTTCACGCATGTTCCCGCTGCGTTACAATTTGATCCCTAAGTGTTTATCTCTAAAAACCCAACATTGATAATAGAATGGAACCCTGGAAGAGATTCCCCTCTCTTCATTGCATGCTGGATGGTGGTAATCTCCAGCTCCTGCTATAAAACCGGGGGGGCACAGCAGTTTGTTGGAGGTTAGTAGCACTTGTTAATTTGATGGAGGCTGAAGTTTACGGAGGATAAAGTAAACAATGCAAACTGCAGACACCATCAGTTTCCTCTGGTCAGTGGAGTGTGGTCTGTTCCATTTACACTTCACAACAACATCTGATGGGCTTTGTCAGTGCTGCACAGAGTAATTAAACCTGAAATCAATAGCAGGCATTTGTCATGTTTACAGCCGCTCTTTCTGCTGGGTTAAACTCATCAGTTTAGTGCAGTTCTGTTTTACTGCTGGGACACGCTCCATTATTTCTTCAGGTACAGTTGAGATATTCAGTTACAGTACATGTCCAATAGTTTGCATACGTCAGTAAGATTAAAAGGGGCAGGAAATATGAACAGTTTTATTTAATTTATTCTTTACATTCTCCGGAGTTCAGTTGACATTTTTCTTCCCACCTACTCTGCTGAAAATATTAATGCCCCTACTTGATATATTCCCATTCTTGGCTCTAGACTACTTGAAGGTGAGCGGAGGACACAGACTGGTGCCTGACATTCAGTCTATATTTTATCCTACAAGCTTCTTGTTTAGTTTGTTCTTAGTCTATTGAGCCCTTGAAGAATGGTTTAAATTACAGAGGTTGGTCTGATTCTTGGAACAAACTAAGCGGATTGTGCACCGTAGACTTATTATCCTGGGCTGTGCAGAGTATTTAAGAGGTAGATATTATAGTACAGTATGTTTCCTTTTTTTTTTTTTTATTTAAACCAGATCAGCTTTATTTGAATACAAGACTACTTACAAGACAAAACATAGGGTGTCCTTTGTAAAATCAGCTCACAAAAAATAGATGTGAATAGTAACAGCAGTTACCAATACTCAGATGTACAAAAAGATTATGTATTTGGAGAATACTCAAAAATCTGAGAGGTTATTTGGTGGTCACATTCGTCTGAGATGTTCTACAATAGAGCTGCTTCTATACATGGATGGGTGGGAACCTATAGCACAGGTATAAAGCATAGCCAATCCTAGGGAAACGGATCAGAGTATCTACTTTAGGGGAGAAAAACCCATAGGAAAGTGACCTGCGGTGCGCTTTTTTAATCTGCAGCATGTCAATAGTATTCGCATAAGCGCTGCTTTTTCGTTGCGGGTTTTCCCCTTTGAATTCAATGTAAAGGTAAAACCTGCAACAAAAAGCAGATGTTTCGAGTTTTGCGGCGAAAAAGCTGCGATTCTGCACCAAAAATTCAGTCCAGCTGGGCCTCCTGGGATAATGTTTCATCACATGTGACCTCTTCAGCCAATCACAGGCTGCAGCAGTCACATGGGATGAAACGCCATGGGATGAGGCCGTGCTGCAGGACGGCAGAGGGACGCATCGTCATGGCTACAGGTGAGTATGAAACTTTTTTTTACGTGCAGCAATCCACAAAGGACATTACGGACCAAAAAATGCACCACAATTTGTTGCGGTTTTTCGGACGGAATGCCCTGCGGTGCCTAGGGTGGAAACGCTGTGTGCTTTTACGCAGCATCCGTCTTGTGTGAACTTGCCGTAACTGTGGGAATCGAGTGGAATAGTAAACACATGCAAAAAAAGTTATGTTTGTAGATAATAGATGTTTTTTTTAAGCAGTTTTAGGTTGCAGTTTTTCCCTAATGCATTTTTCTATAGCAATAAATGCCCAAAACTCACTCAAGATAGAGGATTCTGCAGTTTAAAAAGCAAATCCGAACTTGTTGCCCATAGAAACCAAGTAAAGTTGACCATTCATATTTTAAACTGCTTTGGAAAAAATCAAAAATCTGGCCTCTCAATATTGGCAACATGACCACTTCCTCTCCTGGACAGTTTTGATATATGAGGCCCAATATGTGAATAAAATTCATAAACTTCTATTTACTCACACCCTGTGTAAAAATGGCATAGAATTACCATTTGTGTGTTGTCAGATGGGTATAAGAATAGCAAAAAAAAAAAAGATTTTACAGGTTGTTCCACTTTTTGCAATAGTAGATATGAATGTTTCACAATAATGCTATATTTCTTTTACTGTAGGATAACTGTTTTGTGATACAGTATTTGTTTATTTAGTCACTGCAGCAACAATTGACAACCAGGTTGAAAGAAGCTTGAATTTGGCGCGTTGTATGAAATAATTATAATACCAAATTTTAAAGCTTTGAAATGGCGTTAAAGGAAAAATCCAGTTAAAATGATCTTCTGATGTGTCATAGATAACATGTGAGAGTATCGCAGTGGTTAAAACCGCAATCTTGGACATCACTGATTTCCAACTGATCACCAAATACTTTTACAGAACTTGACCTCATTTGAGGAATCGTTCAGTGTCATTGTCCCAATTGAACCTCCAGTCCCAAGTACTCTATGAGAATCCTGAATAGAGCACCCTCTGTATTAACTTAGAATTCCCTAAAAGGGTATATGTAAATGGGTTTTCTAAACTTGACAATCCCTTCAATAAGTGCTGGAGTGAAACTGGTCTCTGAGTATGCCCGTATGTTCAGGACTTCTATAGAGAAGTGGGAGATTTTCGGATGAAAGCCTGTATAGGCATTCTATGGATCCATATACGATAATATTCCATTTGGGAGGTCCTAGTGTCAGGAATGGGTCACTGAGACGTCATATATCGCCGGTGATGCATGTTGCGTTAATGTTTGCTAAGAGGTCTGTGAGTGGATTCGTCCCACGCTGCCATCCCTAGCTTCAATCATCTCCCAAACCAAGGAAGCCTTACATTTGGAAAAAGTTGAGGTGGAAAGACACGCAGAGTCACAATCAAAATCGCTCTTTCACGAGTGCAGAATATTTATTAGCAGATATCTTACACAACAAGAAATAACCACGTTAATTGGACCTTTTATAACTAACCAAGTAGTATCTTAATAAAGATCTAGGCGGCACATTAGGTAAGTAAAAAACCCCTTGTAGATGTTTAGGTCACAGTCACTTGCACCCTGATGGTGACAAGTTGGCGATGCTTGGGACTTCCTTTGAAGAAGGCTTTATAGATATAATGTCGGCTGTAATGATAATAAACCTAATGTTAGTTTATTCATTGTTTCTTGCTGTTTTAGTTTTGTCTGTTTTTCTTATGCATCAATTTGTGATATTCTCGGATATTTTACATTTTTGTAAGACAAGATGTAAATTTTTTCTACTTACATGTTCTTATCAATGACTTTTTCTACTTCTATGTTCTTATGCAATGTCTTTAATGATATGTGTATAAAAAGTAATATTATATGAGGCTGCTGTATGTAGTTAATTTAGAAACAAGGAAATGTTATAGGTAGGTATATGTTTGTGTGAGAAAATGTTAGTAACTTTATTCCTACATGCAGTATTTTACAGTCTGTAGCATTATTTGCAGGTAGATATACATGGATTATAATTTTGCCTTTTGTGGAAAGTCTGTATGTTTTGTGAGGAATGGTATATGGATAGTCCAGTGTACATACATCTCTCTTGTTGATTGCTCATGGTCTAGAGGAGCAGCTATTGATTCTTCATGCCTGAATGGAATGTAGTTGAAATAGAATTCCAAGTCTTCTTCCGTCAGTATTTCTCAAGTGAAGATTTCACAAAACTATGTGTACTATACATCGGTAAAATAATATGGTTCCTTGACATTATATAATTAAAAGAGTGCATTGTTTTTCATTGTAATATCAGTCGCCTCCATTTTGCCATAATTTAAATCTAGTATAGGATCCATTTGAGAGGACTTACATCGGAAGAGCATTTTGTGTTTCGTCCTAATCTCCTCCTGGGGATAGACAATGGTTTACAGTGATAGGCAGGAGTCTTTTTTTTTTTTGGTTCATGCTAGAACTCTCATGAGAAGCTTTTATTGTTTGGGGGAACCATGTTTCCGCACTACTGCATTGCCACGGCCATTAGAATCATTGGACATCCTGTAATTTTCCCAGTTAGAGGACCTCCTCATTATATCAACATGCCTTTGTTGGGAATATTAAAGAGGGTTTTGTAACTGGTTTATTTGTTGATGATTGTATGACATAGTGTATTTTTCATAAATACATTTCCCCTAATCTCACCACCCAAATGGTGTGGAGGTGAGATACCTCTTTTAAAAATGGTATCATTGTGACATAGCATGTATGTGGGTTCTTTATTTCAAGTATGGTTAATAACAAGGTAGAAAACAAAAAATAAAAGTCAAATGCAAGGAAAAATAGCAAGAGAATAGTTTTCATGTTGGCTTGCATTTTCACTTAAAGAGGTTGTCCGGACACGAAAAACTGATGACCTATCCACGGGATAGGTCATCAGTATATGATCGTGGGGGGCCGACACCTGGACCCCGCACCGATCAGCTGCTCCGGCTGCCTCCTGGCGCCAGATGTAATGCAGGGTATGCAATATTCGGAGCCGGAAGCAGATGGCTCCGTACACTGCATATCAGCCGTGCTGCAGAACTGCAGCTTGGCTGATATTCTGGAATGGAGCCATCCGCTTCTGGCATGGACGCAGTGGCGGATTAAGTAGACCATGGGCCCTGGGCTGTTACCCAAACTTCGGCCCCCCTTCCTCACCGCCGCCCTTCCGCGCCGTAACTATTTTTGACACTACTTTTTTGGGCAAGCATTAACAGTGTTACGATTTCCCTTGTCACAGGGCTGTGTCCCTACATACTGAGAGTATCACACTGTGCAGGGACACAACCTCCTGACAAGGGGAATTGTCTATCAGTGCTGGACTGCAGAAAGACTTTTTGTGAAATACAAGGATTCCTATAATAAACATGTCAGGAGAGGTGACAGATTCTCTATAAATCTAGTGACTCACAGGTGACGACGTCTCAGATTCTAGTCGTTTTTTTCCTCTTTTCTTCTCCATCCGGTTCAGCGCTCATGACGACTTCTCCCGGCCATGACTCATTTCTGCAGAATTTGCCACTCAGACGTCTCCTCACTTTTCCAACATTTCCACACCTATAAACGAAAATAAAGTTATCATGGTGCCACATACTGTGCCCCTAAATATAATAGCACCAAACACTGCGCGCCTGAATATAATAATACCACACACTGTAAAACACCACATACACACAGCCCCCTGTACATAGTGCCACACACAGCCCCTGTAGATATTACACACCCCCATAGATATTGCCATACACAGCCCCCTCTATATATCACACATCCTCCCCGTAGAGAGCGTTATACACAGCCCCATATAGATAGTGCCATACAGCCCCCTGTAGAGAGCGCCACACAGCCCTCCCCCTCTTGGAAATAGCACCAAAAAGCCCCCCCTATAAAGAGCGCCACACACATACCACTGTGGATAGCACTACACAGCCCCCCCTTGTATATAGTGCCACACAGCGCTCCCCCTTGTATATAGTGCCACACAGCGCTCCCCCTTGTATATAGTGCCACACAGCGCTCCACTTGTAATGGCAGGGGGTAGGGAGACGGACAAGTGAGCCCTAATCTACCCGCCACTCTGTCCCTGCCTACTTGCAACGACCCGCCCTAGGTGACGGGGTACAACTGGGCGGCGGTCCCTGCGCACAGTAAGTGCACGACAAACACGACAAACATACAAAGGAACACAAGCAAGAAAAAGGGGCCGTTGCCCACGGCAACACCGTGAGCAACCAGAGTGGTGAACGAGCCGAGTCAAGCCAGGAGTGTGCGAGGTACAAAACGAAAAGCAGAAGAGTAGTCGGTAAGCCAGGGTCTGTATGGAGCAGGATCAAAAATAGCAGGAGCTGTAGCTGGGCCAGGAAACCACAAGGAAAGAATCACAAGCACCGAGGGACAGGAAGTGCAGGCTTAAATAGACCGAGGGCGGGAGCTAGCTGAGTCTGGCCAGGTTACGATAGGCTCTCCCACTCCTAAGCCTGCCAGCCTGAATGGTGGAAGCAGGAGTCAGTCTCAGGGATGTATTCTCAGGTGCTGACTGATTAGTTCTGGGAGTTAACCCCGAAGCTGTGCCTAGCAGATCCTTTACACCCCTTGTATATAGTGCCACACAGCGCTCCCCCTTGTATATAGTGGCACACAGCACTCCCCCTTGTATATAGTGCCACACAGCGCTCCCCCTTGTATATAGTGCCACACAGCGCTCCCCCTTGTATATAGTGCCACACAGCGCTCCCCCTTGTATATAGTGGCACACAGCGCTCCCCCTTGTATATAGTGGCACACAGCGCTCCCCCTTGTATATAGTGGCACACAGCACTCCCCCTTGTATATAGTGCCACACAGCGCTCCCCCTTGTATATAGTGGCACACAGCGCTCCCCCTTGTATATAGTGCCACACAGCGCTCCCCCTTGTATATAGTGCCACAAAGCGCTCCCCCTTGTATATAGTGCCACACAGCGCTCCCCCTTGTATATAGTGCCACACAGCGCTCCCCCTTGTATATAGTGGCACACAGTGCTCCCCCTTGTATATAGTGCCACAAGGTTATGTACACATTTAAAAACTTTATATCATAATTTTATATATATATATATATATATATATATATATATATATATATATATATATATATATATATATATTACCCAATTACCCTAATATAGACATGTAATATATTACAATTTACGGTAAACAATGACGATTACAAATAAAAGGTCTATTTTAGGGTAAAACTATGTTATTACCAAAAAAAATGGCTGAAACGTAAAAAAGCTTATTTGTTTACTATTATTTTCAAACTTTATGAATAAAAATTGTAAAATAGCAAAAAAGGTGTGTATGAAAAACGAAACCTGCATTGTCTACGGAAAAAACATCGCAAAAATCACGTCGTTTTTATTTATTTTTTATAAAAATGTGTGTTTGGTGCAACTTTGTAATTACGTTTTATTAAAAAATATTTTTACTTTTTGAGATACAGATGCTTTGTATCCTGTATCCGTCAGGTCAGCAGGACTGACAGGATCAGTGACACGCAGGATCCACCTCAAATCTATCACATCTAAGATTATAATTTAGCGCAGGGCCCGTTTCACTGATCCCGTCAGTCCTGCTGACCTGCTGCTGCTGTCTCTATTCCTATACACAGTGTTCATTGAACGCTGTGTAAGAAGACATCGGAGAAGACAGAAGCAGCTTTCGCTGCTTCTGTCATCTCCTCATGGTCCCCGGCAGTCACTGACAGCCGGAGACCCGACATTCAGCTGCTCGATCGCGCGGGCAGCAAGTTAAAACCCGAGCCGAAGAAAGTCTATGGCTCGGGTTTTAAGGACCCGTCCCTGACCGCTGGCCGTAAAAATACAGCCAGCGGTCGGGAACCAGTTGGGCAGGAGGATAAGCCTGCTGTACTGACCTCAGCGCCGGTGACCGACCGGCCGACTCTTGTCTTGCAGATTCGGAGTAACAGAACAGCCGTCCGTCGCTGTTCTGTTACTCAATGGCGGCGGCCCGCACTTGTCAGGGAGGCGTGTCCTACCCCTTTCCCGGCCAATTCCCTGCTCCTCCCCTCCTCATCTTCGTTAGTTAGCAGCGCTAGCGCGCTGAATAGGTACCTTTGCAAGATGATGTGCGGTTCGGGCTGCCATGGGCCCCCTGGGAGCCTCGGGCCCCGGGCGGCCGCCCGAATCGCCCATATGATAATCCGCCACTGCATGGACGTTCGGTGCATGGAGGCAGCCGGAGCAGCTGATGTGGGGTCTAGGTGTCGGACCCCCACCGATCATATACTGATGGCCTATCCTTTTTTTATACTTCACTTTTTTAACTAAAGTTTTTAAAAGTTCACCTTCATTTTAATTACTAATTTCTATAATTTCTGTTATAAGAATATCCTTACTAAATGTATATTCTCTATATGACTATTCAGGAAGCCTTGGATACAGCCCTTAAGGAGAATGTTGCATTAGCCAGAGCGTATCAAACGCTGCAAACCAGCTATTTGGATGAAAAAGACAAGCTAATGGTCAACTATGAGAGCAGGATAAAAATGGAGGCAACATTGAGAGATTATTTACAGGTAATTTTAAAGAGAACATCTTCTTGTAACACAATATTATGTAAATGATGTATACTTTATTATGGAACTACACTGCGTATTGTGTTATTGTAATTATGTTAATTATGTTAATTCTAGCCTTTGCCATTCTACTCTGCTTTATATATCACCCAAGTTTCGAGGTGGCCAAAATTCTGTAGTTAAAAGTTTTACTAATTGAATGCAAACGTTAGTACCAGTATACTGTCTTAAAAAAATATATAGAAAAACAAACATGTCAATCAGCCAGCGTCCATTATTAAGGCGGTAGTAATAAAGTTTAAAAAAATACAAAGACATAGAAAAAATACTTTATTGAAATTAAAAAAAACACACAACCCTTATTAACCTTTTTATTGAGAAAAAACAACGCCGTAATCGAAGTAGTCCTCGAATCTGAAGAAGTCCAACAACCGAACCTATAAAAAAACAAAAATACATAAAAAAATATTAGTAACACATAAAAAAGCAAAGCAATTTTTATACTTACCTTTCCTAGGTCCAGCTCTGGAGCTGCAATGTCAGCGAGCTGGGCCCTACATCTAATCCTATCATGTGTGATACTGTCTGCTGAGCCACTGTATCTAATCCTACCCATAGCTATAGGGTTGTAGTGCTGTCTCATATATACAGGGTGGGCCATTTATATGGATACACCTAAATAAAATCGGAATGGTTGGTGATATTAACTTCCTGTTTGTGGCACATTAGTATATGGGAGGGGGGAAACTTTTCAAGCTGGGTGTTGACCATGGCGGCCATTTTGAAGTCGGCCATTTTATATCCAACTTTAGTTTTTTCAATGGGAAGAGGGTCATATGACACATCAAACTTATCGAGAATTTCACAAGAAAAACAATGGTGTGCTTGGTTTTAACGTTACTTTATTCTTTCATGAGTTATTTACAAGTTTCTGACCACTTATAAAATGTGTTCAAAGTGCTGCCTATTGTGTTGGATTGTCAATGCAACCCTCTCCTCCCACTCTTCACACATTGATAGCAACACCGCAGAAGAAATGCTAGCACAGGCTTCCAGTATCCATAGTTTCAGTTGCTGCACATCTCGTATCTTCACAGCATAGACAATTGCCTTCAGATGACCCCAAAGATAAAAGTCTAAGGGGGTCAGATCGGGAGACCTAGGGGGCCATTCAACTGGCCCACGACGACCAATCCAATTTCCAGGAAACTGTTCATCTAGGAATGCTCGGACCTGACACCCATAATGTGGTGGTGCACCATCTTGCTGGAAAAACTCAGGGAACGTGCCAGCTTCAGTGCATAAAGAGGGAAACACATCATCATGTAGCAATTTCAGATATCCCGTGGCCTTGAGGTGACTTTTATCTTTGGGTTCATCTGAAGGCAATTGTCTATGCTGTGAAGATACGAGATGTGCAGCAACTGAAACTACGGATACTGGAAGCCTGTGCTAGCATTTCTTCTGCGGTGTTGCTATCAGTGTGTGAAGAGTGGGAGAAGAGGGTTGCATTGACAATCCAACACAATGGGCAGCACTTTGAACACATTTTATAAGTGGTCAAAAACTTGTAAATAACTCATGAAAGAACAAAGTAACGTTAAAAGCAAGCACACCATTGTTTTTCTTGTGAAATGCTCGATAAGTTTGATGTGTCACATGACCCTCTTCCCATTGAAAAAACTAAAGTTGGATACAAAATGGCCGACTTCAAAATGGCCGCCATGGTCAACACCCAGCTTGAAAAGTTTCCCCCCTCCCATATACTAATGTGCCACAAACAGGAAGTTAATATCACCAACCATTCCCATTTTATTTAGGTGTATCCATATAAATGGCCCACCCTGTGTGTGTATATATATATATATATATATATTTATATATACATATACATATGGTGCTGTCTCATATATATATATATATATATATATATAAATCTACATATATATATATATATATATATATATATATATACACGATACCGTTCAAAAGTTTAGGGTCACCCAGACAATTTTGTGGTTTCCATGAAAACTCACACTTATATTTATCAAATGAGTTGCAAAATGACTAGAAAATATAGTCAAGACATTGACAAGGTTAGAAATAATGATTTTTATTTGAAATAATAATTTTCTCCTTCAAAGTTTGCTTTCGTCAAAGAATGCTCCATTTGCAGCAATTACAGCATTGCAGACCTTTGGCATTCTAGCTGTTAATTTGCTGAGGTAATCAGGAGAAATTTCACCCCATGCTTCCAGAAGCCCCTCCCACAAGTTGGATTGGCTTGATGGGCACTTCTTGCGTACCATACGGTCAAGCTGCTCCCACAACAGCTCTATGGGGTTGAGATCTGGTGACTGCGTTGGCCACTCCATTACAGATAGAATACCAGCTGCCTGCTTCTTCCCTAATTAGTTCTTGCATAATTTGGAGGTGTGCTTTGGGTCATTGTCCTGTTGTAGGATGAAATTGGCTCCAATCAAGCGCTGTCCACAGGGTATGGCATGGTATTGCAAAATAGAGGGATAGCCTTCCTTATTCAAAATCCCTTTTACCTTGTACAAATCTCCCACTTTACCAGCACCAAAGCAACCCCAGACCATCACATTACCTCCACCATGCTTGACAGATGGCGTCAGGCACTCTTCCAGCATCTTTTCAGTTGTTTTGTATCTCACAAATGTTCTTCTGTGTGATCCAAACACCTCAAACTTCGATTCGTCTGTCCATAACACTTTTTTCCAATCTTCCTCTGTCCAATGTCTGTGTGCTTTTGCCCATATTAATCTTTTCCTTTTATTAGCCAGTCTGAGATATGGCTTTTTCTTTGCCACTCTGCCCTGAAGGCCAGCATCCCGGAGTCGCCTCTTCACTGTAGAAGTTGACACTGGCGTTTTGCGGGTACTATTTAATGAAGCTGCCAGTTGAGGACCTGTGAGGCGTCTATTTCTCAAACTAGAGACTATAATGTACTTGTCTTGTTGCTCAGTTGTGCAGCGGGGCCTCCCACTTCTCTTTCTACTCTGGTTAGAGCCTGTTTGTGCTGTCCTCTGAAGGGAGTAGTACACACCGTTGTAGGAAATCTTCAGTTTCTTTGCAATTTCTCGCATGGAATAGCCTTCATTTCTAAGAACAAGAATAGACTGTCGAGTTTCACATGAAAGCTCTCTTTTTCTAGACATTTTGAGAGTTTAATCGAACCCACAAATGTGATGCTCCAGATTCTCAACTAGCTCAAAGGAAGGTCAGTTTTATAGCTCCTCTAAACAGCAAAACTGTTTACAGCGGTGCTAACATTATTGCACAAGGATTTTCAAGTGTTTTCTAATCATCCATTAGCCTTCTAACACAGTTAGCAAACACAATGTACCATTAGAACACTGGAGTAATGGTTGCTGGAAATGGGCCTCTATAAACCTATGTAGATGTTGCATTAAAAAACAGATATTTGCAGCTAGAATAGTCATTTAGCACATTAACAATGTATAGAGTGTATTTTTGATTAATTTAATGTTATCGTCATTGAAAAAAACTGTGCTTTTCTTTCAAAAATAAGGAAATTTCTAAGTGACCCTAAACTTTTGAACGGTAGTGTATATGCACTCAATACTTGGTCGGAGCTCCTTTTGCATGAATTACTGCATCAATGCGGCGTGGCATGGAGGCAATCAGCCTGTGGCACTGCTGAGGTGTTATGGAAGCCCAGGTTGCTTTGATAGTGGCCTTTAGCTCGTCTGAATTGTTGTGTCTGGTGTCTCATCTTCCTCTTGACAATACCCCATAGATACTACGGTTATTAAACCAGGTATTGGTAGTTTTGGCAGTGTGGGCAGGTGCCAAGTTCTGCTAGAAAATTAAACCAGCATCTCCATAAAGCTTGTCAGCAGAGGGAAGCATGAAGTGCTCGAAAATTTCCAGGTAGACGGCAGCGTTGACTCTGGACTTGATATAACACAGTGGACCAACACTGTTGCTCAGTGGTCCAAAGTCCTGTTTTCAGATGAAAGTAAATTTTGCATTTTATTTGGAAATCAAGGTCCCAGAGTCTGGAGGAAGAGTGGAGAGGCATCAATCCAAGTTCCTTGCGGTCCAGTGTGAAGTTTCCACAGTCAGTGATGGTTTTGGGAGCCATGTCATCTGCTAGAATATTTCATCCATAAGAAGTAGAACTGTAATATAATTATTATCGTTAATCCATTGATATGTTTCAGTATATCATTTGTATAAGAACAGGACAGCCTGGTTGTGTGTATGTAGGCATGTGGATGGGTAAAAGTAGTGTAATGGTATTTTTTTGGGGTATTGTTAATGTATTGTGAATAAGTCTGTATTTTATTACTATACCAATGTTTCGTGAATCACCCCGTACACTCAGCATAATAAATGTGATAGAAAGGCAGTAATACAAGAGTAATTGAGCAGCCCCATAAAAAGTATCTCTGGCAGCCCCGTAGAAAGTGAATGTATTGGTGCTGAGCGTGCGCAGCCCCGCTCCATTCACATAGGGCACTCTGGGACCCCCTGTTTTCTGGATCGGTGGGCGTCCCAGCGGTCGGACCCACACCGATCAGATATTTATCACCTATTCTGTGGATAGGTGATAAATGATCATAATGAGAAAACCCTTTAACGTTTTCATCAATTTGTGCTACCGTAGCTCTTCTGAAGGAATCGGACCAGAACGGCTAGCCTTTGCTCTCAACGCGCATTAATGAGCCCTGGTGCCCATGACCATGTCGTCCGTTCACTGCTTGTTTTTCCTTAGATCACTTTTGGTAGGTACTGACCACTGCTTTCGGGGAACACCTCACAAAGACCTGTCATTTTGGAGATACAGTCGTCTTGCCATCACAGTTTGACACTTGTTAAATTCGCTCAGTTCCTTACGTCTGGCCATTTTTCTGGCTTCCAACACTTCATCTTCAAGAACTGACTGTTCACTTGCTGCCTAATATATCCCAACCCTTTACAGGTGACTTTGTAACAAGATAATATTATTCACTTCACCTGTCAGTGGTTGTAATGTAATGGCTAAACGGTGTACACGCACAATACATAGACCATAAACACACAAACACTCTCATCCTGTGACTTGGTCATTTCATAGCACACTAGTTAAAGTTTACGTGCAGGTCTGCCTTCTTTTACTTATGGTGCAATTGGTGGTGGGCTGTGGCCCCCAACCACTCTGGGCCCTTGAGCAGGGGCCAATTACCTGTTGGCTTGAACAAGCAGCCAATCAGTGAAGCTCTTAGTGGTACTACGGCATTTCTTCCTTAGTGGTGTATCAGAACCTTTCCTTTGAGTTAGACATGGAACAGTGGTGTGCATTGAAGGACTTCTGGTTGAGGTGCAAAGGGACAGTTACATTTTACCCATTGTGTGGCATGGAAAACTGGGAATTGTTTTTTTATTGTACAGCAAAATCCATTTGTTACACTATGCACTACGTCTAAATGTATCTAAAGTATGCCACTATCCTAGTTCTCAATTTAGTATTTTAATTGATGCTTTCTGCTCCATCTTTTTGTTTTGATCTTGTGAAATTCAAGATAATCATGCACTTCTGTGCTGGACATATGTCGGATTAAAAGAATTTCACTGTATTTTATTTTTTGTAAATTTTGGTTTAATAATTTGTAAGGCAGATTAATGATTGTCCATAGGGTTATGGTTTCGCAAGTTTTTTTTTTTTTTCAGGGATATGCTCTTAAATAAATTAATATTATAAAGTGAGAAATCGCTGTTTATATTGGAGAGCATTATGCTTTGATAATCTGGCATAAAGTTATTCCCGGATGGCTTTAAAAAATTCCTCAACCATGTCTCCTAAGGTATTATTCATGCATGGACAAAATAACAGCTGGTTACATATCAGTTACATATCTTAACCACAAGAAATGTTTTGTCATAATTTATAATGAAATAATGATAAAAAGCCACATGAAGTTGACAAGTGTAAAGACTCTAACAAAGCAGGAAGATACTCATTTTTGGATTATTTGCTTCAAAGGGGACATTGATGATAAAGATTTATTGCATTGTTACTAGAATTAGGGTTAGATTTTGTTATTAGGAACAACTGAGCCACTATTGGCAATCATTAGGGATTGTCCTACATTGCACATCTTAGGCTTCGTTCACATCTGCATCGGGGGTTCCGTTCGTAGGTTCCATCAGACCTTTCCGTCAGGGGAGCCCATTAACGGAAACCATAGCTTTCCGTTTGCATTACTATTTCAATGTTAACGCTTCCGTTGCTAATGGTTTCCGTTTGTCTCCGTTCCGTAAGGTTTCAGTTTTTTTGTCGACTATGCTATTATTCCACCAAAAAAACAAAAACCGTGCGGAATGGAGACAAACGGAAACAATTAGCATTGGAAGCGTTACCATTGAAATCAATGGTAATGTAAATAGAAAGCTATGGTTTCCATTCGTGGGTTCCCCTGACGGAAAGGTCTGACGGAACCCACGAACAGAACCCCGACGCAGATGTGAACGAAGCCTTACTGGTACAAAAACACAATATGAACAGCTTACTAACTTTTTGCATATTGCTTTAAGGCTGTGTTCACACAGAGTTTTTTGCAGGAGGAAAATTCCTCCTGCAAAAACTGCTCCAGTAGGTTTTTGCACAGTGGTTTGACAAAAACTCGTCAAAACACTCGTCAAGGTTTTTTTTTCCTCTTTCTGACTCATTGAAATGGGGTTTTGGAGGCGGAAACCGCCTCAAGATGGGTCATGTTGCTTCTTTTTACCACGACGAGTTTTTTTTTACTCGTCGTTAAAAAACTCGTCTGCCTCCCATTGAAATCAATGGGAGGCATTTTCGGGCGGTTTTTGAGGAGTTTTTTGGCGCGGTTTCTGCCCCAAAAAACTCGTCAAAAAACTCAGTGTAAACAGGGCCTAAAGGAATTTTCCGACAGTTTGAAAAAGCCCAGTATAAGCTGTGTAACGCTAAAAAACAAAACAAAACTAGGTCTTCCCCAGGTAATTATAGACCAGTAAGCTTAACATCCATCGTGGGGAAAATGTTTGAGGGGCTATTGAGGGACTATATACAGGATTATGTGACAATAAATAGCATTATAAGTGACAGCCAGCACGGTTTTACTAAGGACAGAAGTTGTCAAACTAACCTAATCTGTTTTTATGAAGAGGTGAGCAGAAGTCTAGACAGAGGGGCCGCTGTGGATTTAGTGTTTTTGGACTTTGCAAAGGCATTTGACACTGTCCCCCATAGACGCCTAATGGGTAAATTAAGGACTATAGGTTTAGAAAATATAGTTTGTAATTGGTTTGAGAATTGGCTCAAGGACCGTATCCAGAGAGTTGTGGTCAATGATTCCTTCTCTGAATGGTCACCGGTTATAAGTGGTGTACTCCAGGGTTCAGTGCTGGGATCACTATTATTCAACTTATTTATTAATGATATAGAGGATGGGATTAATAGCACTATTTCTATTTTTGCAGATGACACCAAGCTATGTAATATAGTTCAGACTATGAAAGATGTTCATGAATTACAGGCAGATTTAAACAAACTAAGTGTTTGGGCGTCCACTTGGCAGATGAAGTTTAATGTAGATAAATGTAAAGTTATGCATCTGGGTACCAACAACCTGCATGCATCATATGTCCTAGGGGGAGCTACACTGGCGGATTCACTTGTTGAGAAGGATCTGGGTGTACTTGTAAATCATAAACTCAATAACAGCATGCAGTGTCAATCAGCTGCTTCAAAGGCCAGCAGGATATTGTCGTGTATTAAAAGAGGCATGGACTCGCGGGACAGGGATGTAATATTACCACTTTACAAAGCATTAGTGAGGCCTCATCTAGAATATGCAGTTCAGTTCTGGGCTCCAGTTCATAGAAAGGATGCCCTGCAGTTGGAAAAAATACAAAGAAGAGCAACGAAGCTAATTAGGGGCATGGAGAATTTAAGTTATCAGGAAAGATTGAAAGAATTAAACCTATTTAGCCTTGAAAAAAGACGACTAAGGGGGGACATGATTAACTTATATAAATATATTAATGGCACATACAAAAAATATGGTGAAATCCTGTTCCTTGTAAAACCCCCTCAAAAAACAAGGGGGCACTCCCTCCGTCTGGAGAAAAAAAGGTTCAAGCTGCAGAGGCGACAAGGCTTCTTTACAGTGAGAACTGTGAATCTATGGAATAGCCTACCGCAGGAGCTGGTCACAGCAGGGACAGTAGATGGCTTTAAAAAAGGGTTAGATAATTTCCTAGAACAAAAAAATATTAGCTCCTATGTGTAGAAATTTTTCCTTCCCTTTTCCCTTCCCTTGGTTGAACTTGATGGACATGTGTCTTTTTTCAGCCGTACTAACTATGTAACTATGTAACTATGTAACTCATATACCCACCTTTCAAATTCCCTTACACCCCTGTGCCAATGATTTATAGTTTACACATGACCGTGGAAGCCAATCACTGCCATCAGCGATGAAATGGCATCCATACTGACATTCTCTAATCCCCTTGCGTATAACTATGCTGAATTTGTGTACTATGACTAATGCAGAGGTCCACAACCTTTTATAACTTGTGAGCCTTATTCAACTTTGGGTGATGGTTGAGAGCCACATTCAACTCAAAAATTTTAATATCTTTTATGTGTAGAAACACAAAATCATAAAATTTCAATTTGCAATTTGAAATTGGACACACTGATATTACACCACCCAAATTGTCACTGTTCTGTGTATAGGATATGTCTCTAATAATGTTAATGTGGATGTCATAATCTAGCATGGGCATATGCTCATAACTCAGGGCTACTACTGCGAGTCACACAGCGGGGGGTCGTGAGCCACTTGTGGCTCCTGAGCTATTGGTTAAGAGCCACCGGTCTAATGGATGATATCACTTTATCACAGGGGATTAAGTTCCCATTTTAGTTTTATCTGTGTTCTACAGCCTCTGCACATGGGTGATATAATCATCTATAGAAATAGGTCTGGGATAGAACAGTTGTGGCCAGAGATAGTTTTTGCATGTTTGGGGTAACATACATTCTGCATGATCTGAACCTATTATAACATTAATGCCTGACACCCATGTAAAATGTGCTTGTGTACAGGCAGAATGTCTAACACTAACACACAATTCACTGATAAGATTAATATAATAGTAACAACCTAAAAAAAATTAGGACAGAGAAGAAGACTAAGATTGTGTCTTTTCGGGATGTTCTATAGTCTCATCAATTACATTACAGGTTCCCATGGCAACTGCTTAAATGCAGCGCCGCAAGTTACAGGTTTCTACTAAAAGGGAACTGAATTTTTTTTAAGTTCCCTGTAACAATACTGGATCAGGCTGTCAGTCTCGTAGTCCGAGGGCACAGTGCACAGGAGCTTGTAGTGCCATCCAACAGGGGACGTGAATTATCAATCTAATGACATGAGGATCGATCCTTTTAGCACGTTAATTTATATGGGGCAGACAAGAATGGGTTAATGTAGCATTTTCATTTGTTTAATTTTTTTTCTTTTAAAATCTTAAACTTGAAAAATAACCCCTTGAAAGTGGTTACAAATGTTAAAAAAAAAACACGCAAGTATAAAATATGAGCTGGGAAGAAGTTTTTATCAAGTATGCTAGAGCGGCCTTTTCATTCTAATATGAAGCTATAGTAAGGATCATTGCACTAATGCAGGAGGATTTGTGATAATGTTGCTGAAATTTTTACTGTCAAAACGGAACTGCAGTGTAATGACTTTTGTTATCATGGCTTCTAATAACTATTCAGCATAAATTGACCCCACATATGTTAAATTGAAATAATATGTCAGGCACATAATAAGATAAAGGAGGCATCGAGGATGCTGTAGGAATTCTGTATTATTTTGACTGGAATCATTTGTTTCAGATAATTTTTTCAGAATATTTTCAAATGAATGTGCAACAAAACTTTTCGACGGAAAGCAGATGTCCTGTTGAGGGGGCCATGGTTGTCACTGTTATGGGAGTCCTGTGGCTGTCACTGTTATATAACACATGTGCCTGTCAATGTTATGGGAGTCCTCTGGTTATCACTATTATGGGGATCTTGTCGCTGTCACTGTTAAGGAAGTCCAGTGGTAGGCACATTTATGGGGATGATGTGGCAGCAACTGTTATGGGGTCTTGTGGCAGGCATTGTTATGGGGGTCTTGTGACTAGCACTATTCTAAGGGTCCTATGACTGTCACTATTGTGGTGTCCTATGGCTTTCACTATATGTGGTCCAATGGCGGGCGCAAGTATGTGGGTCCTATGGCAGGCAATGTTATGTGGGTCCCATGACTTTCATTGTTATGGAAGTCCTGACCTTTGCTTCACTTTATGATTTTGTTTTCATATTTATTGGTACCTTGAAATTCAAAATAATTTTCCAGGAAGATAATAACCATTTTTGCCCCAAACTGACAAAAAAGCTCACCACACCACATCTAACATAACAATTTGGTTACAATCAGAAACTATTGAAGGTGATAAATATGCAATAGGTAACATTTAGGAATAGGCAAACATTCCATGTCACTTCCACCACACCTGTATGATGTATTTTTTAGCCGTCCGGCCATCTGCAGGCTCCATCTCTAATTATTTTTCATTAGCTCAGTTCCAGAGGGACGGCACTATCTGCTATGATATTCTACTACAGTCAGGACCACTGTTCCCTGTCCTCCACCTAATAATTCTGTTCCTGCTTGTAATGAACTAGCAGAGGTTTCTGATCAGTGTCCTGGGTGAGCTTTAGTGAAATTGAAAGTTCTGTGTATTTTAATGCCTCCTAGTTGATGTAATTTTTCAGTGAGTTCAGAGTTTCTGAACAGTTACAGTGAAATAGCCCAGTACAGGGGGAAAGAGGCATCTGAAAAGTGGATATAGAGGATTTTTTTTAGAATAGAATATGTTACAATGTTTATTATCTTTGCGTACATTATTGTTTTATGAAGAAAAAAGTTGAAACTATAGGTACACTTTAAAGGGAGTCTGTCAACTGTTTTTAGCCTCCCGAACAGCTAATGCCCCTAGTTAGCTGTCTGGTAAAGAAGTAGAAACATACCACTGTTGAATATCTTAGTCCTTGGATCAAGGTAAAACAGAAGTTTTATCCTGCCATGCACCATATGCAGATTAGGTTTACAGTGTCCGCCAAACCATGAAGTGTCCGGCATCTTGAGCTCCAAACCCTCCCCTACCCTTCCCCTCTGCAGATGGTTAATAACTCTACTTGTCTTCAGCATCATACAAGTAGAGCGGTCCATCAACTGTAGAGGGGAGGGCAAGGAGAGTGGTTGGAGCTCAAGATACGGTGTGTGTCAGGATAAAACGTCTTTGCGTTATGTTTCTACTGCTTTACCCTATAGGTAAATAGCCGTTTGGGAGTCTAAAAACGGATGACAGCCTCACTTAAAATGTTACTGCAGTTAGGTCTTCTGTTTTAATTGGATGTTGAGTCTTTCAAGGAATTCCTCACTTCAATACTCACATATATATAAGCTTAGTATTTTGTGCACCCCCTTGGTAGCCTCACTCCCCACCCATGGTGTTATAAAAACAGTAAGGAGAAGTAAAGCCACACTCAAAATTAAGCAGCAATAATGCTTATATTCATAAGCAAAGATCATCATATATCACCAATGTTTACTGGTCTCTGTTGAACCCTCTTGTTTTAATACACTTTAGGTGAAGAAAAAAATGCTGTGTGTATTATCCTTTGTTTTATGGCCAATAGAATGATATGAATTTGCACTTGCTTTGGCTTCAAAAACACCTTTTCAACCGTTATAAAACACTGCAATGGTTAATAAGATCCCAGTAATAAACAGTGTATTATCCTACCCAGATTATAAAGAGGGCAAATTGGGCACAAGCCCAGGGGCCTCCACCACCTACAGCAGGGCTTCTCAAACTTTTTTGTATTGGGACCTCAGCAGCCAGAACCACGTGATACTTGGGCCCCACCGTCCAAGGCTCAATTTACCAATCATTTTATCTCCTGAACCCTGTACACCGTGTTCCAAATTATTATGCACATTGGATTTAAGTGTCATAAACTTTTAATTATTAGTTTTTCAATTAAACTCATGGATGGTATTGTGTCTTAGGGCTCTTTGGATCATTGTAATCAATCTCAGACACCTGTGATAATTAGTTTGCCAGGTGTGCCCAATCAAAGGAAAACTACTTAAGAAAGACGTTCCACATTATTAAGCAGGCCACAGGTTTCATGCAATATGGGAAAGAAAAAGGATCTCTCTGCTGCCGAAAAGCGTGAAATAGTGCAATACCTTGGACAAGGTATGAAAACATTGGATAATTCAAGAAAACTTAAGCGTTATCATCATACTGTGAAAAGATTTGTGGCTGATTCAGAGCACAGACGGGTTCATTCAGATAAAGGCATAATGAGAAAGGTTTCTGCCAGACAAATTAATAGGATTAGGAGAGCAGCTGCTAAAATGCCATTGCAAAGCAGCAAACAGGTGTTTGAAGCCGCTGGTGCCTCTGGAGTCCCGCGAACCTCAAGGTGTAGGATTCTCCAGATGTTTGCAAGTGTGCATAAAGCTATTATTCGGCCACCCCTAAACAATGCTCGCAAGCAGAAACGGTTGCAGTGGGCTCAGAAATACATGAGGGGTTGATGCCAGACAGTGCCAACTGTGACATGGGTAAGACGTTTTGCTTCATTTCAGCTATTTCAGCCGTTCCTTCTATGCATGTATTCCTTTGATGGTTATACATGTGCGAGTGGACTGTTGCTCTCTCCAACTCCTGCATCTGGCTGTGATTAATATCACCGCCTGGTGTGATCCTCACCCATTACACTGGGTGCAGGACTGTGTGCACTATAGCTACACTCATATTTATTTATTTATATATTTATTTATTCATTTATTTATTTATTTCATTTATTCATTCATTTATGAATTAGGAATTGCTCATTTCTTCCCCTTGTCACTTTGTTATTTAATGTATTACAACTCTAACATTGCCTACATCACTGTCTGGCATCCTTTTCACACTGTGGCCATCATCTTTAACTTTTAAATGTCTTTTGTTATCTGTTCTAATAAAATTTGTCATTTTTAACCAAACCTTGGTGTGTCGGACTCCGTTTCTAGGTTTATAAATCAGAAATACATGAAGACTAATTTTCAAACCGTGTTGTTTACTGATGAGTACTGTGCAACCCTGGATGGTCCAGATGGATGGAGTAGTGGATGGTTGGGGAATGGCCACCATGTGCCAACAAGGCTGCAACGTCAGCAAGGAGGTGGCGGAGTCATGTTTTGGGCTGGAATCATGGGGAGAGAGCTGGTAGGCCCCTTTAGGGTCCCTGACGGTGTGAAAATGACCTCTGCAAAGTACGCAGAGTTTATGACTGACCACTTTCTTCCGTGGTACAAAAAGAAGAACCGTGCCTTCCATAGCAAAATTATCTTCATGCATGACAATGCACCATCTCATGCTGCAAAGAATACCTCTGTGTCATTGGCATCTATGGGCATAAAAGGAGAGAAACTCATGGTGTGGCCCCCATGTTCCCCTGACCTCAACCCTATTGAGAACTTTTGGAGCATCCTCAAGCAAAATATCTATGAGGGTGGGAGGCAGTTCACATCAAAACAGAAGCTCTGGGAGGTTATTCTGACATCCTGCAAAGATATTCAAGCAGAAACTGTCCAAATACTTACAAATTCAATGGATGCAAGAATTGTGAAGGTGATATAAAAAAAGGGGTCCTATGTTAACATGTAACTTGGCCTGTTAAGTTTTTTTTTGATTGAAAGAGCTTTTGATTTCTGTACTTTTATCGTGTCAGTGATATGTCAGATATACACTATACACACCACACACTATATAGACTTACAATATACACACGCTATATAGACTAACACTATATACACTATACACACACACTATATAGACATACACTATACACACTATACACATACCACACACTATATAGACTTACACTATATACACTATACACACACACACACACACACACACACACTATATAGACCTACACTATATACACTATACACACACACACTATATAGACTATACACACCACACACTATATAGACACAGACTATATACACTATAGACATAACACACATTATATAGACTTACACTATATATACACACACACTATACACACACTATATGCATTATACATACATACACACACACACACACACACACACTATGTGCACTATACACATACCCTATATGCACTGTACAAACTATATGCACTACACACACTATATACGCTATACACACTATATGCACTATACACATACACAGTATATGCACTATACACACACTATATACACTATACACACACACACACACACTATATGCACCATACACACACTATATGCACTATACACACACACACACACACACACACACACTATATACACACTATATGCACTATACACACACACACACACACACACACACGCATTATATGCACTATACACACACACTATATGCACTATACACACAGACACACTATATGCACTTTACACACACACACACACACACACACACACACACACTATTTGCACTATACACACATACTATATCCACACACTATATACACACACACACACACACTATATGCACTATACACACACTATACACACTATACACACACACACACTATACACACACTATATGCACTATACACACACATTATACACACACACTATATGCACTACATACACTATATACACTATACATACACACACACACACACACACACACACACACATACCAGAGCCTCTTCCCCTGCGGTGCTTGTGCTCTGGTACAGCCTACAGGACCTTGATCATGTGACTGTGATGTCACTACAGGTCCTTCACCTCCTAGTTGCAGTCTTGCCATTATCATGCAGCTGCTGGAGGTGTAGACTGCCGGGACAGTGCTCGAGGAACAGGCTGTCAGGAAGAGTGACTCCAGCGCCTGCCCATCACTCTCTTTTGACAGTCTGCTCTGTACAGCTGATGTGCTCCTGCCGCCGGCCCCATGTTCCCTGGCCTAGCTCGTCCCTGCAATTGACTCCCCCTGCACCCCCCACCTCTTCATCAGCAGGTGAGACCGATGACCGCTAGAATGTGGCTGGCAGCAGCCCTGCATAGTTTATTAAAGTTATGTGCAGTTCAGGCGGTCATGGGCCCCCTGGGAGCCTTGGACCCCGGGCGGCGGCCCAAACCGCCCATATGAGGATCTGCCACTGGAGGAGTCGTCTGGCATGTGTGAGGCTCTCTCTTTTGAAGTGAGAAGGGAAGTTTGATGAGAGTTGCTGGTTTGGCTGTCTCCATAACTCCTAAAGACTTCAGTGGAGAGGGTCATGCCCATGCATGGCTCCTTCTCCTATATGTGGCTGCAATAAGGGCTCCCATGAAATACACACCACAGAGGTGGGATGGAGCCCCACAACATTTTTTGCCCAGGAGCCTTTATAAAGTTTAATCCGACCCTCATCCTACCAGTGAAATTTAAGCTAATTTCTAGGACCCTTAAAAATTTAAAATCAGACATATGATTGGTTACTATTGGCAGCTTCTTTACTTTGCACTGCTTTTATCCCATGCAAGGACTTCATGTTATGATGTGAGGTGTTAGCCTATCCATATGTCAAAAATGTCCCACATCAGGTATAAATTCCATTTTTAGTGTGCAATAAATATATTCACCAACAAGAATTAATTTTATCCAAAGTCTTGCAGTAGTTGTAAATCAGTCTTGGTATTTTCTCATAATTTCATTTCCACTGTCCAGATTTCCAGTCAGACTATTATTGTGTGTTATCCGGACTGTACCATATTCACTTTTTTCCCTTATATTGACCAGTCTTAGAAGTATCATTAGGTTGTCATCATACAAAGCTGTTAGCTACACTAACTCCAAACTAGTATTGCAAAGCATAATTACTGTGTGTTGAAGCATAAACAATAAGAGCTATAATATGTGCAACATAGGATCCTAATTAGTCTATCACGCAGAACAATGCAGAAATTCAGAGAGGATATTAATCTCCTGAAGAGCTAGAGTTCCTCCTCTAGACTCAGATCTCTCATGTATTTCAAATCACTAGTGGGTGACAGATTTGTTTTTTTTTACCATGCTGCCAAATATGTGACATATTTAGGAAAAAGTTGTGCAGCATTTCATAACAGTCAAAAACATATCTAGCTGGTCATACATGCATGGCCCAGATCAGATCATGTTTTGGCCACGTACGTTTAACGTATAACCTGGGAAAAACTCCCTGCGCATACATTAAACGTAGGTTGTGACGGATGCCTTATAGTGGCATCCGTGACTATAAACTGTAATGGTATCAGTTAAGCGAATATGTTGTGAACTGTGTCATGCGAGTCCATGACGTACACGTTGGACGAATATAGTTATAGTCTATGGGTGATGGATAAACTAAAATGGTATCTGTTTAATGTATACGTCATGAAAGTCTTTTGAAAAGCCCATGACGTATATGTATACCATACAGTTGCATACATATACCCATAGGCTCCAATATTTTAAAAAACATATACCGAGCGGTAAACCTTTTTTCTCGTTAAAGTATTTACTGGGGGACACAGTACCATGGGTATAGGCCGCTATGACCTCTGCTGAGCACACCGTTACTTAGTTTTAGCCTAGGAGGCAGATTCTGCTAGGTTTTTTTTATTTTAGTTTTATTCATTTTTATTTCTTTTTCTGGTACAGGGTGAGATTCCCTTGTGTGTTCCACTTGGTGACTCCCCTGCTGGCACTGTGTGGAAGAAATTCCCACTGTGGCTGGGGAAGGAGCAATTCAGACTATGGCAGCAGACTTTACAGAATTATGTATATATAGAGGGGGTTCTTATTTTGAGGTGTTGTGTCTTTACTAAGGGGGTTCTAACACTTATGTGCTGGCAGACATTATCGTTTTTACTACATGCCGCGGTGTTCCGCCGGTGGCACATTTAAATTAGGCTCCAGGTTTTGTTCCCTGCTAGGCCGCAAGCTGGCCATGCCGCGCTCACGTTCCCGCCCGCTCACCTACCTCCCGGTCCCATGCCGGTTTTTTGCGTTCTGATTGACGGCTGCTCTCCTTCCGGGAGACATGGCTAGAAAACGTTGAAGATTTTGGGAGGTTATTTTCGACAGGCTACTAAATAGAGTTTTCTTCTTGCCCTCCAGGACGGTTTTTCTTGTCAACGCCCGCTCGGTGCCCCTCCAGGTCCCAGGCTTTTAATCAAGCCATTCAAAACCTCCTCCATGAAGGAGCAATTGTACAGTACCAGCTCCAGAACTGTTCAGGGGGTTTTATTCAAACCTTTTCACAGTACAAAAGAAGGACGGATCTCTTCGCCCCATTTTGGATCTAAAACGTCTCAATCGACATGTGAAGTTTCAAAGGTTTTGCATGGTTTCTCTGCGATCAGTGGTCGCTTCCTTTGAGGTCAACAAATCCCTTTCTTTAATAGACATCAAGGATGCTGATCTTTATGTTCCCATTGCTCAAGTACATCAGCGTTTTCTGCGCTTTGCAGTAGGTTCTGAGCGTTTCGAGTTTGTGACCCTCCCCTTCGGGCTGGCCACGGCTCCAAGGGTCTTCACCAAGATCATGGCGGCACCCACGGCTCTTCTCAGATCCAGGAGGATAGTGGTTATCCCATACTTGGACCATCTTCTGGTGAAGGAACCTTCCTAGAGTTACACCTGCAGCCAGGGTATCCTTACCCAAGGACAAGATCACCACTCTCGGACAGGGAGTGACAATACTCCGCAAAAATGCCCCTTGTGCCATCTACTTTTGCATGAATGTCCTGGGGACGATGGTCTCCACCTTCGAAGCAGTCCCATTTGCTCAATTTCTATCTCGTTGGGAAAAGTATCCAGACTCCTTGAATCTGATGATCCATCTGCCCCTTTCAGTCAAGAAGGAGCAGCTGTGGTGGATGTCTTTCCCCAACATCTCTCTCCACCGGCAAGTCATCACAACGGACGCAAGCTTGTCCGGCTGGGGGGCAGTCTTCGGCTGCCTCACAGTCCAGGGCACCTGGAAGCTCAGCTCCAGATCAACATTTTGGAGTTGAAGGCCATCTTCCTGGTCCTGTCTCACTGGACGGCTTGTCTCCAGCGTCTTCCAGTGCGGATACAAACAAACAATGCCAACAGCAATGGTGTACATCCATCATCAGGGAGGTACAAGAAGCAGGACAGTATGGAAGGAAACTGCCAAGATTGTGCGGTACAAAATGTCCCAGCATTCTCAGCAGCGCACAATCCAGGAGTAGACAACTGGGAGGCGGATTATCTGAGCTGGGAACGTCTGGATCCCGGAGAATGGTCTCTTCATTCAGAGATTTTTCACCGCATTTGAATTCGGTGGGGTCTCATTGACATGGATCTCTTCGGATCTCACCTCAATCACATGTGCCCGGACTACGTCACCAGAACCAGTGATCCCAGGGCCCTAGGAGCCGATCCTCTGTTTCCCTCCTGGTCATCCTTCAACCTCCTTTATCTTATTCCTCCTCTTCCACTCCTGCCTCGAGTGTTGAAAAGAGTCAAGGATGCAGGAATACCAGTCATTCTGGTGGCCCCGGACTGGCCACGCTGAGCTTTGTA
This sequence comes from Rhinoderma darwinii, assembly GCF_050947455.1. Taxonomy (NCBI): domain Eukaryota; kingdom Metazoa; phylum Chordata; class Amphibia; order Anura; family Rhinodermatidae; genus Rhinoderma; species Rhinoderma darwinii. Next base: position 94,384,710 of record NC_134691.1, read on the forward strand.
CGTGGATCTCACTCTCCTGTTAGCAGATGCCTCATGGCCTCTTCTTCTTCAGTTCGACCTCCTTTCCCAAGGTCCAATGTTCCACTCTGCTTTACCTCGGCTGCGTTTGACGGCTTGGCTGTTGAAACCGTGGTTTTGAAGCTTAAAGGTTTCCCTGATCCGGTTATTCAGACCATGATTAAGAATAGGAGACTAAATCCCAAAGGATTTCCCATTGCACTTGGTTGGCTTATTTTAGGTGGTGTGAATCCCATCAGTTCCACGAGTATTTTGGCCTTCCACCAGGTCAGTTTGGATCAGTGACTCAGATTGGTTATTCTAAAGGGGCAGGTTTCAGCTCTATCTATTATTTTCCAATGCAGTTTGGCTTTCTTTTTGCAGACTTTTTCTTTATCGGTCTCTGGAACTTTGGCACTTCATTCTGGTCCTTGACCATCTCCAGGCTGCACTCTTCGAACCTTTGGTGGGAAGTTTCTCTCAGGATCCTATCCTGGAAGGCAGTTTCTTTGTGGCAATCACCTCTATCTGTAGAGTTTCTGAGCTGGCAGCTTTATCCTGAAAACCTCTGTTTATGGTTGTTAATAGGGACAATGTGGTGCTACGTCCGGTGCCATCCTTCCTTCCTAAGGTGGTTTCCTCCTTCCATCTTAATGAATACATTGTCCTTCATTTGTTTAGTCCTAAACCTTTTTATCCATGGGAACATGTCTTGCATTGCTTGGATGTCGTTAGAGCAACTTGGATCTACATTGCAGTTATGGAGTCCTTCCGGAAGACTGACTCCATATTTGTTGTTCCTGAGGGCCCTCAGGTCTCAAAGGCCACCATTGCTAGCTGGATTCGTTTGGCCGTTAAAAAGGCCAACTCTGCTAAGGGTAGGGAACCTCCCTTTCGGGTTACTGCTCATTCTACTAGGGCAGTTGGGGCCTCCTGGGTGGTGCGGCATCAGGCTTCTGCCCTTCAGGTCTGTAAAGCCACCACCTGGCCCTCGCTACGTACTATTTCAAGGTTTTACTGGATCCATTCTGTGGCTTCTGCCGATGCCAGTTTCGGTTGGATGGTGTTGCAAGCAGCCATGGTTTAGGCTGATCGCATGGCTATGATTCTATTTTCCCACCCTAAGTGACTGCTTTAGGATGTCCCATGGTACTGTGTCCCCCAGTGAATACTTTAACGAGAAAACAGGATTTTTGTACTTACTAGTAAAATCCCTTTCTCGTTTAATTCTTTGGGGGACACAGGTCCCACCCTATTTCTATATTATGTTTTTTTGGGTGTTTTGGTCGTCTTGAGGTTGCTTTTCTAATTGGAAACATATTGTGTTAAACCTTCTCTGCTCTCAGCTGTATATTATACTTACCTAGGAATTTGTGTTTCATCCTCCAGGGATGACACTTCATCTCAAGTGGCCGCTGCAGCCTATCACAGGCGGTATCGGCGGTCACATGGATGAAGCGTCATTCCAGGAGGCCGGCCTGGATGATTTCAGAGGGCCGGCCTCCTGGGATGATGCTTCATCCCATGTGACCGCCGTTGCAGCGGTCTCCTGGGATGACAGCGGGTAAGTGCTGCAGTTTTTCGTGGCGGACATTCCGGGCGAGAAACTGCCCCACTGTTTGGTGCGGTTTTTCGCCCGGAATTCCCTGTGGCGCACAGGGTGGAAACGCTGCGTGGTTTTACGCAGCGAATCCGCCCCGTGTGAACTCGGCCTAAAGGTAATTTCACATTACATCCTGCCCATCCGTTTAATTTATGCACCAGGAAAGCTCCCAGAATGTATAGTAAATAGTCACATACACCTGATGGAGGTTAAAAAAGCCTCAGTGCGGGTGGGACTGCGCTATTTTAGGCAGTGGCGTCCAGTAAAAAAATTTACACAACACGTTTTTTTGTCCATTTAATGTATGCGCCAGGGGCTTTTCCGCCGCATATGATAAATGGACAGGCAGGACGTAATGTGAAAACAGCCTTGACAAAACATGGGTTCACATTGTTCTAAAAAACAACAACGTGTAAACGTGTTAAAAACACAAGTTTTTTTGTAAAGCACTTTTTAAACTACAGGCGTTCTTGACGCGTATTCACGCGGGCTCACCCCGCCAATTCCTGGATCATTTTGCTGCCTGGCTTCCACAATTTCTATCCTCTGAAACACCCACTCTCATCATGGGTGACTTCAACATCCCCATTGATAACCCAATCTCCTCATCTGCCTCCCAGTTTCTATCTTTTACCTCGTCCCTCGGTCTGTCACAACTTACTAACTCTCCTACACATGAAGACGGGCATTCACTTGACCTGGTCTTCTTCCGGCTCTGCTCAGTTTCTGACTTTATTAACTCTCCTCTCCCGCTTTCTGATCACAATCTTCTCTCCTTTACTATCAAATATTCTCTGCCTCCTCAGGTCATCCCTACGTATCATACATACAGAAATCTACATGCCATTAACACTGTGAAACTCATAGACAGTCTACAGTCCTCATTGTCCCCTATCTCTTCCCTCTCCTGTCCCAATCTGGCTGCCAAACTTTACAATAACACTCTCAAAAATGCATTGGATGAAGCAGCCCCCCCTACACTCCGTACCACCCGACAAAGACAACGACAACCCTGGCACACGCCTCAATCCCGCTTTCTTCAGCGGTGCTTGAGATGTGCCGAACGACTGATGAGAAAATCGCATTTGGATGCAGATTTCCTCCATTACAAATTTATACTCAAAACTTACAACTCTGCCCTTCACCGCGCCAAACAAGTCTACTTCACTTCTCTCATCTCCACACTATCTAACAATCCAAAACGCCTCTTTGATACTTTTCACTCCCTCCTTAGTCCTAAAGTGCAGACGCCAATCACAGATCTCAGTGCTGAAGACCTGGCCAATTATTTTAAAGTTAAAATTGACAACATCCGGCATGATATTCTCTCCCAGTCCCCTAGTAACATCGATCCCCTTCCCTCCCGCACTCCCTCTTCTTCACTCTCAGCATTTGACCCAATAACTGAAGAAGAAGTCTTGAGGCTCCTCTCTTCTTCTCGTCCTACTACCTGCCCTAGTGATCCTGTCCCCTCACACCTCCTCCAGTCCCTCTCCCCAGCTGTCACTAGTCACCTGACTAAAATATTTAACCTCTCTCTTTCCTCTGGTATCTTTCCCTCCGCTTTTAAACATGCCATTATAAACCCATTATTGAAAAAACCAACTCTTGACCCATCCAGCGCTGCCAACTACCGACCAGTCTCTAATCTGCCCTTCATCTCCAAACTCCTGGAACGCTTGGTCTACTCTCGCCTTATCCGCTATCTCTCTGCTAACTCCATTCTTGACCCCTTACAATCTGGTTTCCGCACTCTACACTCCACAGAAACTGCCCTTACTAAAGTCTCAAATGATCTCTTGGCGGCTAAATCGGACGGTAAATCCTCTCTCCTGATTCTTTTGGATCTCTCTGCAGCCTTTGACACTGTAGACCACAAACTCCTACTTAACATGCTCCACTCTATTGGCCTCCAGGACGCGGCTCTCTCTTGGTTTTCCTCCTATCTCTCTGACCGCTCGTTCAGTGTGTCATTTGCTGGTTCCACTTCTTCTCCTCTTCTCCTTGATATTGGGGTTCCTCAGGGATCAGTCCTAGGTCTGCTGCTCTTTTCTCTCTACACAGCTCCTATTGGACAAACCATCAGCAGATTTGGCTTCCAGTACCATCTCTACGCTGATGACACCCAATTATATACCTCTTCCCGTGACATCACCCCTGCTCTAATACAGAACACCAGTGATTGTCTGTCCGCTGTCTCTAACATCATGTCCTCTCTCTATCTGAAACTGAATCTTTCTAAAACTGAGCTCCTTGTGTTCCCACCATCTACTAACCTCCCTAAACCTGATGTCTCCATCTCTGTGTGTGGCACTATCATCACTCCTAAGCAGCACGCCCGCTGTCTCTGGGTTATTTTTGACTCAGATCTTTCCTTTACTCCTCACATACAATCACTTTCACGCTCCTGTCATTTTCACCTCAAAAACATCTCCAGAATCCGCTCTTTTCTTACGGAGGAAACTGCCAAAACTCTCATTGTTGCTCTGATTCACTCTCGTCTTGACTACTGTAACTCATTACTAGTCGGTCTTCCCCTCACTAAACTCTCCCCTCTCCAATCTATCCTCAATGCAGCAGCCAGGCTCATCTTTATGACCAACCGCTACACCAACGCCTCTAATCTGTGCCAGTCACTGCACTGGTTGCCCATCCCCTTCCGAATAAAATTCAAACTTATTACTCTCACCCACAAAGCTCTCCACAGTGCTGCACCTCCTTACATCTCCTCCCTCATCTCTGTCTACCACCCTACTCGGGCTCTACGTTCTGCCAACGACCTTAGATTAAAATCCTCCATAATCCGAACCTCCCACTATCGTCTCCAGGATTTCTCTCGTGCTGCACCAGTCCTCTGGAATGTGCTACCCCAGACAATCAGATTAATTCCCAATATCCACAGTTTTAAACGTGCCCTGAAAACACATCTATTTAGACAGGCCTATAACATTCCCTAATCTGACTCCTTTCCATGGCCCTCCTTTTAGATTAGTCATCAGAATAAGATTCCCTCACACTCCTTCTCTTCATGTCCGTCATACACGTATACTGGCTGGTGACCGGCTCATGCAGCTTTATGTTACCACCGCATGTGTATAAAAATGGCCGGACCATTGTACAGAACATACACTGTTACACTTTGTGTCTCCTTTACTTCCTCATAGATTGTAAGCTCTTGCGAGCAGGGTCCTCACTCCCCAGATTTGAATTGTAAATGAACTTTGTCACTATGTAATGTCTGATATTGTTTGTTTCATGTCCCCTCTAAATTGTAAAGTGCTGCGTAATATGTTGGCGCTATATAAATAAAGATTATTATTATTATTATCTGTTTTTTTGCATGCCTTCAGCGTGTTTTTTTGCTGTTCAATCAGAACTCCCATTGACTATAGAAATTAGGTGTGTTTTTTGCGCATTTTCAGCGCGTTTTACATGCCAAAGAATTGACCTGATACTTCTTTTTTTATGTGGCGCATTTTTAAATAAAACGTGTCTTATGAACTAACGGCGCGCTATACCATTGATGTGAATGGGAAGATTAAACCAAGTGTTTTTGACGCGTTTTTCGGCGTGACAAATGCACGCCGTGTGAACAGGGCCTTACAGTACAAACAAAAGCACCAAATGCCCACAATACATAACAATGATAAATGGAGTGGGTGCACCAAAGGGCAATTCCACACCGGGCACCCTGTAGCCTAAGGTCAGCCCTGCCCATGGTACTGCGTCCCCCAAGTGAATTCAACGAGAAAGGGATTTTAATAGTAAGTACAACAATCCTCTTTTTTGCAGGATCCCACGGGATGGAAAAATGCAGTCTACTAGACTATGCCATCCTTCAAAAACAAAAAAAGGTTATACTGAAGTATACCAGCGGGACGGAGGACAAATGGACACTCTTTTGGCCTCCGTCAGGCTAATGAAGCTCTCTGGATACATTTAGCATGTACGATGGTAGTTTTTCAGATGTACATGCTAAACGGTGTACAGGGGGGCATGAGGGGGGGGGTACTGTAGCGCCTGCAGACCGCCAGCAATTCCCTCTTACCAGCGACCGCAGGACTGTGTCCCTTCACCGATGTTCCCCTTCCCAGGGACGCTGGCACGCTGTGCTCTCTGCTTGCTCTCCCTGGCTGTCCTATAGGGTGCCAAGTCTTAAAGGGCCAGCGTGCGCACCAATAAAATGATCCCTAACCTATCCCTGAGCACCCTGGCCTTTAAAAGGAACCCTGCCCCTTTCCTCCGTGCCTGAGCAATGTGTCTTCCTGAGCAATGTTGTGTCTTTCCTCAGTCCCTGAGTAATATTTGCCATACAAATGGTTTCCTAGCTGTATCCTGTATCCCATATCCAGTATCCATATAAAGACTATTGCCCGAGACTACTTTTGTGTTCAAGTCCATTATCCGAGACGACTTCTGTGTTCAAGTATATTGTCCGAGACGACTTCTGTGTTCAAGTCCATTGTCCGAGACGACTTCTGTGTTCAGATCCATTGTCCAAAACGACTTCTGTGTTCAAGTCCAGTATCCGAGAAAAGTTCTGATAGTCCGGTACAAGCCAGCTTCGGATAGTCCAGCACAAACCAGATCCCGATTGTCTGGACCCAGGTACTTTCTCCCTAGTGACAGTCATTGATATTTTGTTTAACCAGCTGCAACTACGGTGGAGCAGCCCAGTGGGTTCACATACCCCATAGCCATGACAGTTTGCTCATGCCATGGACCCCACTTGTCAATCCAAGACGCTGGTGCAAACCGATATGCGAGATGTCCGAGCATGCCAGGATCAGCTTCTGCTAGCGGTCAATGCTATTGCCACACGCTTGGATCTTGCTTCAATTGCTGCCCCACCTACTCTACTGCCCACCAGCACTCCACTATGTTCTGGGTCTGGAATGTTGTTGCCACTTCCACCTTGTTGCAATGAAGATGCAACAACCTGTAGGACCTTTCTCAACCAGTGCATGATCCACTTTCAGTTACACGCACACCTCTTCCCCTCTGATCTTAACAAGGTTGCCATTATTGTCTCCCTCCTCTCTGGCAAAGCTCTGGCATGGGTGAACCCTATCTGGGATAGTAAGGTACCGGAATATTCCAACCTACAGCTATTCCTTGAAAATTTTCGCACATTGTTTGAAGAATGTCTTCCGCAGCTGCTTAATTTCTAACTCTCCGCCAAGGGGAGTTAACGGTAAGAGAGTACACTATCCAGTTCCGTACTGTGGCAGCAGAGCTTGCCTGGAATAATGAGGCCTTGGTGGTGACCTTCTGGCAAGGATTAGCTCCTCAAATAAAAGATGAGCTGGCGGCCCGAAATCTTCCATCTTCCTTGGATGCCCTGATTCTTCTGGCTACACGGATCAACATGAGGTTCCAAGAACACGCCCAGTAAGGCCCCATGCACTCGACCGTAAAATAACCTGTAATTACGGACCGTAATTACGGTCCGTAATTGCGGGCCTATTCATTTATATGGCCGACAGACACCTTCCCGTATGCCTACGGGAGAGTGTCCGTGCCGTAGAAACCGGCCGAAAAAAATAGGACATATCCTATTTTCTTATTTTACGAAGCATGCTCCTATACTTTATAATGGGAGAACGGCACCTAGAGTGGGTAGGAGAGACTATTCTAGGTGGATCAATGCCAACTGCAAAATTCTCTCCCAAACTATAAATTCCTGTGATAATCTCCACTGGTGAAGAATCACACTCAATTCCTTCTTATCTGGATTCTGGAGCGGCTGCGAATTTCATACAACTGGCCTTAGTAGACCGTCCTCACTTGCCCATAATTCCTCTCGGGAAACCTCTGGCAGTCGCTTCTGTGAATGGCCAACCTCTGCCTGATCCAATTAGTTCCATCACTAAACCTCTGAAGTTGCAAGTGGGAGTTCTTCACTCAGAACAAATAGCTTTTTATGTCCTGCCAAAAGCTACTAACCCTATCCTGCTGGGACTGCCATGGCTTCGCCAACACACTCCTGTCCTCAACTGGAATTTCCATTAGATGTCCTCCAGTGGGGATCCCGATGTCTTCACCGCTGTCTTCCCCAGGTTCGTCCTGTCCTGTCCCCGATGCCTCAGTCAGTCTCTGGACTGCCTCCACAGTATGCCTATTTTGCGGGAGTCCTCAGCAAGAAGGAGGCTGAGGTCCTTCACCCCCCATCGCCCCTACAATTGTCCAATTGAATTGCTCTGTGAAGCTTCACCTCCTCGTGGACGGGTTTATCCTCCTTCTTTGCCAGAAACCCATGCTATGTCGGCATATATCAAGGAGAACCTCAAGAGGGGGTTTATCAAGAATTCTATTTCTCCAGCCAGAGCCGGATTCTTCTTCATAGAAAGATAGATCTCTCTGGCCATGTAACGACTATTGTGGTTTAAACCAAATCACTATCAAGAATAAATGCCCCTTGCCGCTAATCTCTGAGCTCTTCGACAGAATTTGTGGAGCCAAGATTTTCACATTGCTTGATCTACGCGGAGCTTATAACTTGATCTGTATCCACAAAGGTGATGAATGGAAAACTGCATTCAACACCTGGGATGGTCACTACGAATACCTTGTGATGCCCTTTGGACTGTGTAACGCTCCAGCTGTGTTCCAGGAATTAGTGAACGATATCTTCCGGGATCTACTGTATGTCTGTGTGGTGGTATATCTGGAAGACATCTCAATGCAGCAGCCAGGCTCATCTTTCTGAACAACCGCTACACCAACGCCTCTACCCTGTGCCAATCACTACACTGATTGCCCATCCCTTTCAGAATTAAATTCAAACTTATTACTCTCACCCACAAAGCTCTCCACAGTGCTGCACCTCCTTACATCTCCTCCCTCATCTCTGTCTATCAGCCTACTCGCGCTCTACTTTCTGCCAACGACCTTAGATTAAAATCCTCCATAATCCGAACCTCCCACTCCCGCCTCCAGGATTTTTCTCGTGCTGCACGAGTCCTCTGGAATGCGCTACCTCAGACAATCAGATTAATTCCCAATATCCACAGTTTTAAACGTGCCCTGAAAACACATCTTTTTAGACAGGCCTATAACATTCCCTAATCTGACTCCTTTCCTTGGACCCATTAGTCATCAGAATAAGATTCCCTCACACTCCTTGCACCGTACTGCATTTCATGTCCATCATACACGGATACTAGCTGGTGACCGGCTCATGCAGCTTTATGTGTACTACTTCATGTGAATAAAAGGACCATTGTACTGAACAAACACTTTTACACTTTGTCTCCCTTATTTCCTCATAGATGGAAAGCTCTTTTGAGCAGGGTCCTCAATCCCCCTGTCTGAATTGTAAATTAGCTTTGTCACTATGTAATGTCTTATATTAGAAACAAGGGAAGAAGGTAGGATCCAGCGCTGAAGCGTTTAAAATGGAAAACGATTTTCCAAGTTTAATTGTTAGATTCTAAAAGGAAGTCCAGTGATATGAAGTCCAGGGTGTATAAGAAATTTGAGGGAGGGTATCCTCTGTAAGCCTACGCGTTTCGGACAACGCTGTGTCCTTAGACTTGGCTGTGTTAATTTTTGAATAGAGCGTGCTGTCATTATATCATGTGAGGGTTGAGAACAGCTGATAGGGATGTGTTGATTGCGTGTCAAGGTTTTGTTTATTGTGGAACGCAACCTCGTAGTTAGGTATCAAGTTAGCAAGGTTTGTGTCGATGTATATGATGTTCAAAAAACTTTCTGTATGCAGGTATGTATCATGGAAATAACATGGTTTGATGTGTATATAATTAGCGATTTGTACATTTGTATTTAAAACAAGTCTGTTTAATATTTTGTCTGTTTTGATAAAGTTTTGTTTGTTTTGATTGCATTCCAGGACTCGTTCTGAGATCAGCTTCGGAGGCGACTGTCCGCCCGATTTCCGTTCCCGTTTCAAGTCCGTCCCGGGACATAGGTAAGTGTTATTGATTATGTTAAATTCTAAGTTCAGATATGTCATACATAATAGTGAATGAAATATTACTAACTTACTCTGATTAATCAAACGAGTATTTAAGTTTCTGGAAATGTCAATTTTTCGTGCCTTTTTTTTGGATTTTAATTATAAGAAGCAATCACTGGGAGTTTTTTAACTTAGGTATTTCCGTAGGTAGTAGTTATCAATATATCTCTCTTTTATTTATAAAGAGTATTATTAGTGAACTTTTTTACGCAGAAAGTTTTTTGTTTTTTTTTTGGGGTATTTTTATCCGAATTTGTCATTTGAACAATATTATCCAATTTGCTTATTGAACACAGCATGGCTCTATATTGAAGTTGTCGAGGATATAGTGTCGGGGGGGAAATGTGTGGGTAGGACCACAACTGAACTGGTGAAGTGGGGAAGATTAGCATTAACAACGTGGAATTAGTGATGTGACAGTAATGTGTACAGGACAGCTAGCATATATTGTGTCTGTACACAGCGTGAACAAGGATAAAAATATGAATGCCTCAAATGAAGTTTGGAAACATATTGGCTTAATGTTTTTGTTGATCATGAGACGTATTGTCATGATTTAAGGTCCTATATGATTGTGTATAGGTTAGTATAAATACATTAGTTCTTTTTTTAAATTAAGACCTTCTGGAAATCTGGTGTTAAGCCTATAGATCCAATACGCTTCTCTTAGATGGGTTTTGCGTTTAATGTCTCCACCTCGCTTTGGTTGTTGAATTTTTTCAATAGCATAACACCGGAAAGTTTTTGTAGATTTGTTATGGTGGGATATGAAGTGTTTGGCTGCATTTGATATGTTCAAGATATTGGTGTTTCTTATATAACTAAGATGTTCTAGCATTCTTGTCTTGAATTTCCGATTAGTGCAACCAACATATTTAAGATGACACTCTGTACATTCAATTATATAAATAACCGACTCTGAATTGCAGTTAATATAATTTTGAATTGTAAAATTATCCGTTCCTGTGGAGTTGCTGAAATTTTTGGTTTGGTGTACGTAGGAACAGGTTTTGCAGGGATGCTGGCCACATTTATAAAAGCCTTTGGTCTCTAGCCATGTAGTTGTTGTGTTATCATTAGATGTGTATAATGAAGGGGATAAAGTTGTTCCTAAAGAGGGGGCTTTTTTCGCTACTATCCTGCAGCCTCCTGATAGAATTGTGCGGAGTGTATCGTCTTCCATAAGAATGGGTAGATAATTAGTCACTATATTTTTTATTTTTGTGAATTGATTACTTTGTTGTAAGATGAGTGTAGGTTGATTGGCAGCAGGTAGTAATTGTTGTTTGTCATTTTTATGTTGGCCAAGAAGCTGATTTCTTGATTTCTTACTTATAATGTTGCTGGCTCTGTTCAACATCCATTTGGGATAACCTCTTTCTTGTAATCTTGTTTGTATTGAGTTGTGTTCCACATCCATTTGGGATAACCCTGAATTTGTGACAGCCATCAATCACAATAAATGTAACTTGAAATTCACTCACCATCATGACTCGTCACAAATTATATTCCTAGACTTGGAATTAGAAGGAAATGAAGGTCTCGTTATCTCCACTAAAACCCATCGTAAACCTACAGCTATCAACAATATTCTTCATGCCAAAAGTGATCACACGAAACATACTATCAGAGCCATACCTCTGGGTGAATTGCACAGAGCAAAAAGAAATTGTACTAACCAAAATCAGTTTGAACTGGAACACAACTCAATACAAACAAGATTACAAGAAAGAGGTTATCCCAAATGGATGTTGAACAGAGCCAGCAACATTATAAGTAAGAAATCAAGAAATCAGCTTCTTGGCCAACATAAAAATGACAAACAACAATTACTACCTGCTGCCAATCAACCTACACTCATCTTACAACAAAGTAATCAATTCACAAAAATAAAAAATATAGTGACTAATTATCTACCCATTCTTATGGAAGACGATACACTCCGCACAATTCTATCAGGAGGCTGCAGGATAGTAGCGAAAAAAGCCCCCTCTTTAGGAACAACTTTATCCCCTTCATTATACACATCTAATGATAACACAACAACTACATGGCTAGAGACCAAAGGCTTTTATAAATGTGGCCAGCATCCCTGCAAAACCTGTTCCTACGTACACCAAACCAAAAATTTCAGCAACTCCACAGGAACGGATAATTTTACAATTCAAAATTATATTAACTGCAATTCAGAGTCGGTTATTTATATAATTGAATGTACAGAGTGTCATCTTAAATATGTTGGTTGCACTAATCGGAAATTCAAGACAAGAATGCTAGAACATCTTAGTTATATAAGAAACACCAATATCTTGAACATATCAAATGCAGCCAAACACTTCATATCCCACCATAACAAATCTACAAAAACTTTCCGGTGTTATGCTATTGAAAAAATTCAACAACCAAAGCGAGGTGGAGACATTAAACGCAAAACCCATCTAAGAGAAGCGTATTGGATCTATAGGCTTAACACCAGATTTCCAGAAGGTCTTAATTTAAAAAAAGAACTAATGTATTTATACTAACCTATACACAATCATATAGGACCTTAAATCATGACAATACGTCTCATGATCAACAAAAACATTAAGCCAATATGTTTCCAAACTTCATTTGAGGCATTCATATTTTTATCCTTGTTCACGCTGTGTACAGACACAATATATGCTAGCTGTCCTGTACACATTACTGTCACATCACTAATTCCACGTTGTTAATGCTAATCTTCCCCACTTCACCAGTTCAGTTGTGGTCCTACCCACACATTTCCCCCCCTGACACTATATCCTCGACAACTTCAATATAGAGCCATGCTGTGTTCAATAAGCAAATTGGATAATATTGTTCAAATGACAAATTCGGATAAAAATACCCCAAAAAAAAAAAAAAAAAAAAAAAAAAACTTTCTGCGTAAAAAAGTTCACTAATAATACTCTTTATAAATAAAAGAGAGATATATTGATAACTACTACCTACGGAAATACCTAAGTTAAAAAACTCCCAGTGATTGCTTCTTATAATTAAAATCCAAAAAAAAGGCACGAAAAATTGACATTTCCAGAAACTTAAATACTCGTTTGATTAATCAGAGTAAGTTAGTAATATTTCATTCACTATTATGTATGACATATCTGAACTTAGAATTTAACATAATCAATAACACTTACCTATGTCCCGGGACGGACTTGAAACGGGAACGGAAATCGGGCGGACAGTCGCCTCCGAAGCTGATCTCAGAACGAGTCCTGGAATGCAATCAAAACAAACAAAACTTTATCAAAACAGACAAAATATTAAACAGACTTGTTTTAAATACAAATGTACAAATCGCTAATTATATACACATCAAACCATGTTATTTCCGTGATACATACCTGCATGCAGAAAGTTTTTTGAACATCATATACATCGACACAAACCTTGCTAACTTGATACCTAACTACGAGGTTGCGTTCCACAATAAACAAAACCTTGACACGCAATCAACACATCCCTATCAGCTGTTCTCAACCCTCACATGATATAATGACAGCACGCTCTATTCAAAAATTAACACAGCCAAGTCTAAGGACACAGCGTTGTCCGAAACGCGTAGGCTTACAGAGGATACCCTCCCTCAAATTTCTTATACACCCTGGACTTCATATCACTGGACTTCCTTTTAGAATCTAACAATTAAACTTGGAAAATCGTTTTCCATTTTAAACGCTTCAGCGCTGGATCCTACCTTCTTCCCTTGTTTCTACTTGATACTCCGTGTGCCGACACGAGGATCCGGGCGCTGTCAACGACACACAGGAGTGTGTCAGGTGAGCTGGAGGATTTTTTCTACTTTTTTGTGCTAATGTCTTATATTGTCTGTTTATTTTCCCTCGAAATTGTAAAGTGCTGCGTAATATGTTGGCGCTATATAAATTAAGATTATTATTATTTATTATTGGTTTACTCACCAGATCTGACAACACATCGGAAGCATGTTTGCCAAGTCCTGTCTCGGTTAAGGGGGAATAACCTCTACGACAAACTCAATGTGCGTATTCGAAAAAAAATCCATGCCCTTTCTTGGCTGTCTTATTTGTGATCGTGGACTACAGATGGATCCGGAGAAAATGAAGTTCATCTTAGAGTGGCCACGTCCTCAAGGTCTCCGTGCCATACAGAGTTTTCTTGGTTTCGCAAATTTCTATCGGCAATTCATCCCAAACTTCTCAACTCTTACTGCTCCAATCTCAGTTCTCACCAAGAAGGTAGTAAACGCTAAGGTCTGGACCCCTGAGGCAGAGTTGGCATTCACCAACCTCAAGAGAGCCTTCACTTCAGCTTCCGTTCTTCACTATCCTGATGTGTCTCAGCAGTTCCCGTTGGAGGTTGACACTTCTTCCATTGGTCTTTTAAAAAGAAACTCCAAGGGTAAGGCAGTATCTTGTGGCTTCTTCTCTAAACTCTTCTCTCCTGTAGAAAGAAACGACTCCATTGGGGACCGTGAGTTACTGGCCATCAAAATGGCCTTAGAAGTCTGGAGGCACCTGCTAGAGGGGGCTACTCTTCCTAATATCATCTACACCGATTACAAGAATCTCACGTATTTACAGGCTGCACAACGACTGAACCCTCGTCAAGCCAGATGGTCACTGTTTGCCAGATTCCAGTTCCTTCTTCACTTCCGTCCTGCAGCTAAAAATATAAAGACCAATGCCCTGTCTTGATCGATTCAGACAGATGACTCAGAAGAGGACCCTCAAAATATCATTGATCCTTCCAGGATTATTTCTGTTAACCCTATGCAGATTAAAGACATTCCTCCTGGAATTAATTTTGGCCATCCTGCTGACAGAAAAAATAATTCTCATCTGGGGTCATAATTCCAAGTTGGCTGTGCGCTCTGGTCTCTGTAAGACTCGGGACTTTATTTCTCGTCATTACTGGTCGCCCACGCTGCCTAAAGATGTTGCCTCTTTTGGTACCAACTGTGCCCAAAATAAGGCTACCCATTACAAGCCTGCTGGTCTGCTTCAACCTCTGCCTGTTCCTGATGGTTACTGGCAACATATTGCCATGCATTTTATTACCGACCTTCCCCCTTCTGATGGATGTACCACTGTCTGGGTCTTGGTGTATAGTTTTTCTAAGATGGCACATTTCGTTCCTTTGTCTGACCTACCCTCTGCTCCTCGTTTGGCAAATCTGTTTGTTCAACATATCTTTCGCCTGCACGGATTATCCCTCGATATCATGTCTGATCGGGGTGTACAATTTACATCTAAATTCTGAAGAGCCCTGTGTAAACTTTTGGATGTGAAATTGGACTTTTGTTCTGCTTATCACACACAATCTAATGGCCAAGTTGAAAGGATTAATAAAGTACTAGAGAATTATCTTCGTTATTTTATATCTGTTAAACACGACAAGTGGATGCGTCTTCTTCCATTTGCCAAATTCTCTTACAATATTCACACGAGTAAGTCTACTGCTCCTTCTCCATTCTTTATTGTTTACAGCCAACATCAATGTGTTCCTCTTCCTGTACCAGCTACATCTCAAGTGCTTGCAGCCAATTCTTCTTTCGTAAACTTTCTTCACATCTGGCTTCAAACCAAGTCTGCGAGACAGTGGATCGCATGAAGAAATATGCTGATAGGAAGAGAAGAATTCCACCTCAATTTCTTCTCGGAGTCAAAGTCTGGTTATATTAAAAAAAAATATTTGTCTGAAAATCCCCTCCTACAAATTCGCTCCCAGATTTCTTGGCCCCTTTAAGATTCTACAACAAGTCAAGCCTCTATCTTACAAGCTACGGCTACCCCCTTCGCTCAACATTCCCAACTTGTTCAATCTGTCCCTCTTGAAGCCTGTGGTCCTGAACCGATACAGTAAATCTCCTGGCCCTGCAATTATTCCCAGTGGTGCTACAGAAAACTTCGAGGTAAAGGAGATCCTGGACTACAAGAAGATAGGAGGGAAGACCTTCTACCTGGTAGGTTGGAAGGGATTTTGTCCTGAGCAGAGGTCTTGGGAGTCAGAAGACATTGTGGATGCTCCCGCTCTCATTAAAATTTCTCCTAAGCTCTGGACCTAAGAAAAGGGGGTGTAAGGGAGAAGTACTGTAGCGCCTGCGGCCGCGGACTGCATGCATTCCCCTCTTACCAGTGGTCACAACCGTAGGACTGTGTCCCTTCATCGGTGTATCCCTTCTCAGGGACGTCGGCACGCTGTGCTCTCTGCTTTCTTTCCCCAGCTGTACTATACGGTGCATTGTCCGAGTCGATTTCTGTGTTCAAGTCAATTGTCCAAGATTACTTCACCATCTGTGTCCAGTGTCCTTGCCAAGTCCATTGTCTGAGACGACTTCTGTGTTCAAGTCCATTGTCCAAGACGACTTCTATGTTCAAATCCATTGTCTGAGACAAGTCTTGACAGTCCGGCACAAGCCAGCTCCCGATAGTATGGCACCATCTTGCTTCTGATAATCCAGCACAAGCCAGCAACCCAGGTACATTCTCCCTAGTAACTGTCATTGACATTTTGTTTGACCAGCTGCTTCTCCACTACGGCGGAGTAGCCCAGTGGGTCCACATACCCCATAGCCATGATGTGAACAAGGTCTGTGCTATTTTTTGGGGGCAAAAACTTCAGTCATATTGTCTTGATACATATTTTGCAACCTTGTAACAACTTAGCTGAGCCCATATTTAATTGAATAAAAAAAAATTGTTGCAGTTGTCAAGATATGGATTGAAATTGCTGCAACACATGGACAAGTATGCACACATGGTTATTTTCTGATGTATCAGAGGGCTCAGCGGTCATGTGTTGTATTTCCGGCATTGTGCCAGAAATAAGATTCGTCATTGATTGACAGCAGTCGTCACATGCTACCTGCAAGTAAACAGTCATCGGGTGTGCCGCGGGAGCATCAGCGCTGGATGGCCGGGGGAAAGGATATCTGAGTACTGCTTGTTTTGTTAATTCATGTGATTTTCAGCCATTAAGAAAACATTTTAAGAAACTATATAACCCGTAAATTACAAATTATAGGTACCTGCAGCCATCTCTAGTGGAAACATACGACATACAGATGTGTCCTCCCTAACTTTCTCTCTAATTCCAACATATCCCAGGATGTGTGGTACAAGATGTTAAACAGAGGTGTAAAAAAAAAAAACCTGTATGTCTCTAATGGATGCCTCTAACATATGCCATCTGTCAGCATCTGTCGCCCATAGACTCCCAAGTTTAAAAAAAAGTATACGTGTGCTGTCCAAGCTTGGGCTTCCCGTCTGGAATACACTTATATTGCATTTAGTGTTATATCTATTATACGCTATACTTAGTGTGCTTTGCTGCCACCTTGTGATCATTGTTACATTTGGTTTATGTAAGTTATATGTGGCGGTAATTTACTATTTGCCTTTCTTTCTGCCACTCCTCCTGTTCTGTGAGGTCATATCCTGTGTCCTGCAGTCCTTCCTGTTTGCCGGATATGTATCACAGAGCTCAAGAGAGGATTTTCCTTTGTCCTTTATCACATCATTTCTCAAGGTACATTTCAATTAATTACCTAAAGGCATATCCATTGCATCTCCCTCATTGGATTTCTACATGCAACTGGTGTCGCTAAGAGAATGAGTATAGCGAGTTCACTATCTTCCATTGTTTGTACAAGAGATTGCCACTAACACTCAGAGATTTCTCTCACATACATCGGTGGCAGAATAATACGTCACAGCTATTCAGTAAAAAACGTATACGTTTTTTAGCATGCAAAACTATGGGCGACAGATGCCATTCATCAGAGGCATCCGTCAGCCATCCATCGCCCACATACTCCCATGTTCAAAAAACATATGTTTAAAGTCTAAATTTTTGTAAAGGATGGCGCGAGATTGTATTGAATTGATATCATGACAAATTATATAACATAACGCAATTCAATAAAAGTAAGAGTGGACACATCTATACATATTGATAATATTAATACAGATTCCATAAAATTCTATGGGAGCTGTATAAATCCAAAAGCCTCCCCATAGTGATGACTACAGGCAGCCAAATATTTGTCATTTACAATTTGATGCTTTGACCCCTATCACGATATATCACACAAATACCCTGCTAACCTGCAGGGGATTGTTATTTAAGCATATCTCTATTATTTTCCCCATAAGGACAAAAGGAAAAACTCTCCGACTAAGAATGAGCGATCTATAATCTACACACTTTACATCATATTACTATTGTATCATTTCCCATTATGAATTACACATCAGAAGCATTAGCATTTTTGGGAATGGTATGTATAGGGTTTACTCTAATAATCTGTATACAGACATTTATAGATGCCTCTATAAATACAAAGAAATTGTGAAAACTGTAACCCCGGCTTTCTTGTTTTCCCTTTATAGAAGCCTGCGTATGTATTTTACAATTTCACTGCTTCTGTTAAATGACATTAAACTTAATCCTTTAGGGATCATTTAGAAACTCTACATACTTGTCACCTATTTTCGTCTTTCTTGATGATAAGAATTGCTTCTAGCTGAGACTGAATTGCAATCTTCCAAACACCCCCCTTTGTTTACTAATGTTCCACTTTTCTTTCCATCCTATATTATTTCTTGTTTCTCTAGTTATAGCATAGATGAACCTACAGTTCGCTGGGAACATTTGCTATTAACTTCTTTTTCTATAAAAAAAAAATTAAGTTTGAGGATAATCCTACCTCCAGAGCTTATTCTGTTCCTGGTCATTGACTGTGACAGTGAAAAGGCTCATCTGAAAGCACTGGAGCGTCCAATCTAAAAGCATAAAACATATTACATTTCATGAAAAAGCTAATTCAGATTGTTTAATTCTGGTAATATTGCCTCTGTCACCTTCAAAATCAAAATGTTCTTTCCTGTTATTATAAGGAAAACAACCAAATTGCTAGAAAACCCATTTGAATATACAGCTGCCTTATGTTGCATACTAATTTGATAGAAAAGCTTCTGCCTTCTCGGCAAACACTATACATCGTTGTATAGAAGGTATTTTAGTACATTTTTTTACCGTACCCCTGGATAGCTCACAATATTATTGCTGGGCAGTAAAGCAGCTGTCTTGGTTTATGTTGTGTGTTCATCCCTTTAGGTAATCCACCAGCATTGTTACAAGTGGCTGGCCCTATCAACTATCCTCTATTTTATTGATTGGATGTTTTTTTAGGAGAGAAATGCGAAACATCTGTAACTGCATGTTCAGCTGGATTTTATTTGCCTTTGCCTCATGAGCAATATGGGTAACACAACTATCTATAGTTTATAAGACATTTATACTGCTACAGGACATTATACATATTTTTTTTTTCTTATTGCACAGAGAAAGTAAAACGTTGTCAGTGGTTGGTCTCTTAGGCCAAATGTTTGTAAAAAAAAAAATGCCTTGGTTATCACGCATATGCCCTAAATGAATGCCCATCCTTGAACACTATTTTGTTTTTTTCAATAAAAAGGTCCAAAATTCTGTGTTACTCAATTTCTTAATATATCTTTATAGTGGCTGTAGCTCCATTTTTCTGATACATGTCCCCTGCATAAACATAAAGCTAAATGATAACATTTTATCCGCCTATTCCTCCAATAGTTGGAGCTTAGGAGCTAACTGCATACTTTTATATATTGAACTTGAAGGGCTACCATATTTTTCGGACTATAAGAAGCAGTTTTTAGGAAGAATAAATATTGCTAAAAAGTCCCTGCGTCTTATAGTCGGTAGTCAAGGGACCCTGCAGCGTCGGGCCCCCTGACTGCTCCTTACTTAACCCCTTCCCAACCCGTGATGTGCCGGGGAGGGGATGATGTATGGAGCGGGCTCACGCGCTGAGCCCACTCCATGCACTGCAGATGTCAGCTTCTGACACGCTGCTCTAACGGCCAGGAACAGTAATGGCACTGTTCCTGGCCGTTTAACTAGTTAAGTGCCGCGGTCAATAGCGACTGTGGCATTTATAGTGGTTTTCCCATGACGGGCATTTATGACATATCCACAGGATATGTCATAAATGTCAGATAGATGCGAGTCCCACCTCTATCTCTAGAACGGGGCCCCCTAAACCCCGTTCTATCTTACCCAGCTCCGCTGTCTACTGGCCATTTCCTGGCTACATGGTCAAGTTACGGAAACAGCATAACTTGCTGAGCTATGCAGTTTCCGTAACTCCCATAGAACTGAATATTAGTTACGAAAAACAGCGTAGCATGCTACGCTGCTTCTGTAACTGTCATTCACTACTATG
Organism: Rhinoderma darwinii; assembly: GCF_050947455.1. Classification (NCBI taxonomy): domain Eukaryota; kingdom Metazoa; phylum Chordata; class Amphibia; order Anura; family Rhinodermatidae; genus Rhinoderma; species Rhinoderma darwinii. The sequence continues at coordinate 94,404,561 of NC_134691.1, forward strand.
AGAGTTGCGGAAACAGCGTAGCTCAGCGAGTTACGCTGTTTCCGTAACTCATCCATGTATTGCATGTATTGCAGTGATCTAATGATTGCTGGTTCAAGTCCCCTAGGGGAACTAATAGAATGTGTAAAAAAAAGTTAGATACATTTTCAGGAGTGTAAAAAAATTGTCAAAGATAAAAAAAACAAAACCTTTTCCCATTTTTCCCCAAGCACAATGTAAAAAAAAAAAAAATTGGTATCGCTGTGTCCGTAAAAGTCGGACACTATTACAATATAGCATTATTTGACTCACACAGTGAATGGCATATAAAAAAAAATGTAAAACCCCAGAATCGTTTTTTTTTGTCACCATAGCGCTAAAAATAATTAAATAAAAAGTGTTAAAAAAATCGTATGTACCAAAAAAATGGTGCTAATAAAAATTACAGCTCGTCTTGCAAAAACTAAGCTCTCACACCGCTCAAACAATGAAAAATATAAGTTATGGCTCTCAGAATGTTGTGAAACTGAACACATTTTTTTTTAACCAATAGTTTTTTCCTTGTAAAAGAAGTAAAATAGGAAATTCTTTCCTATTTTCTGTTGTCTAAAACCTGGGTGCGTCTTATAGTCAGGTGCGTCTTATAGTCCGAAAAATACAGGAAGCCCACCATTAAATATCATATTCATTGAAAAGATCATAAAAAATCAACAATGTTTACCATTAACATGCTGATAAAAAAAAAATATCCAGTGAAGAGTTATGACATTTACTTAAAGGGAACCTGTCACCAACATTTCACCCATTCAACTTTACTTATCCCTCACTGGCCGCTGCTATCAAAAGTTCACTACCGTTATCCCCTCTCCTAAACTCCTCTTCCGAATGTAAATAACGGTCTGCAAACAATTTTGTGCTTTTTATCGTAATAATCCGGTGTCCCTTTGTGCGCACACACCAGAAGAGGACATCATTGCACAAGCGCGGGATTTTGTGTGGTGGGGGAACGCGATGGAGCTGTCAATCAAAAGTAAGGAGGCGGAGTAAACTCGGAAAGACTTGAGGAATGAAGATCTGACTCTTTTCAAACGTAGATGTGACTCTTTTATGCTCATTAGCATATGGTGTGGGAACACTAAGAGACTGAATACTAAAGCTACAGAGCCGACTAAGAAGACAATTATAGGTTATATAGAAATTATTTTTCACCCACTACCACCAGGTATTGCTGGATTAATAGGTGAAATGCTGGTGACAGGTTCCCTTTAAATATGGCACCACATGGTGTTCAAAGTGTATAGCAATGTGCACGTCCACTTAATGCTGGTGGACACCCATGGTCAGTCACACTCACCAGAGCCAATTTTCTGCATAGTGATTTTCTGTTCACTGCAGAACAGCCAATATAAATAGCTTTCTTCCCTGCTTGTCAGGGAAGGAACAGAGCCCCTTCAGTAGCCTGGCAGTATAGCTGAGGGGACTCCTTCTCAGCATGTTAGGATTGTCAAGTTCTGCATCCTGACAGCAGATATAACCCTGCTCATAGCCTATTATTTTGCAATGTTGATCTCGAGGAATTCCAATATTCCTCATCTTAGGAAAAAGATTCTTTCCCTACTCAAAACCAGGCAATTAAAATAAATGCCTGGATCAACCACCACATCTACGAAAATTTAGTAACCATAGTTACTAAATTAGATATTTAAAAATATCCCATTTAGTATCTGTAATGTATGAGTGTTTTTGACATTGTCCCAGTCAATGAGGTTTAGGGCATCTCTAAACTGATCGAACTTCCTGATAAACAGAACTCCAATCACTACAGAAATATATTAAGAAATTATTTAGCACAAAATTTTGGATCTAAAAATCACACAGTGTTAAAGATGTAAATTCACTTTAAAGTGTAACTAAATGTTCAACAAACTTTTGACATGTCATAATCATAGTGACATGTCAGAAGTTTTGATTGGTGGTGGTCCGATCACTGAGACCCCCACCGATCGCTAAAACGAAGCGGCAGAAGCGCTCATGTGTGCGCTCAGCCACTTAGTTTTTCCGGAAATCAAGATATCAGAGTATGGGTTCACGAGAAAGTCTATAAGCCCGTACTCTGATACATCGGCTTTCCAGAAAAAGCCGAACAGAAACTAAATGGCTGAGCAGTCACACAAGCACTTCTGCCGCTACGTTCTAGCGATTGGTGGGGGTCTCAGTGCTCGGACCCCACCAATCAAAACTTCTGACATGTTACTATGACATGTCAGCAGTTTGTTGAATGTTTAGTTACACTTTAAGCTCCAATCATCTAAAATATATCTATAAAGAGCGAAGGTGTCTTAAATATAAAGATAATTGTTAATTAGAAATGTGTATCGATTCTACACTAATCAAATTCTTCCAAATTTCCCAAAAGTTTGGGATTTTTGCAAATACTAAACTTTTGGTATTCGTCCTGCATGAATCGCCCAAAATGGTGGCTGCCATTTTACAGATCAGAAGAAGACAAGGAAATGAAGAAGGATCACGTGACCTCCGGGGGCGGCCTGGCGGACTTTCCCATATTGCCTTGCAGGCAGCCCTCCCTCTAGCATAGGCAATCATGTGGGGGTACTGGTGTGAGTTACTGATGACTGGATGATAGTCATATAAGTTATAGCCACTATAAACAGCTCAAGTAGGAAGGGCCGGTGTGTTGTCACTGGGGATACAGATAGGAGAGACAGGACATCAGACCAAGAGTGAGAGATAGTAAAACACAGAGTACAGATAGATAGTGGATTAGGGTACTCGGGCCGTGTAAACGAGCGCCGATCAAAGAGACGTTCAATTGCTCCTTACACAAGGACCTACTATGGAGACAAGCGTTGTTACTACGTTCTCTCATCCTCATACATTTCTATCATGTCGGCAGCACGTCTCCCCATTTACATAGGGAGATGTGCTTCCGACAACGATAATATTTAAGGCATTTAAAACTTTACAATCAGTCGATGAACGAGTGTTTGCTCGTTCATCGACTGATCATTGCCCTGTTTACACACAGCAATTATCGGGAACAAGCATTCTGTGAACTGTAATTTTCCCGATAATTTGCCAGTGTAAAAGGTCCCTTAGTGTCAGTGAATGTGTTTCATAGTTTAGTAGAAGAGATTAGAGAGAGAATAGATTTACAATATTTAGTAAATTGTTAGTGTTAGTGTGTTATAAAAACAATAAAAAACTGTATAGTAAAGAGTTTACATAAGTAACCAGAGCACTACAAAAACAGTAAAGAAGCAGGTTCAAACTTCAGTATAAGCAATATAAATTAAAATAAAAGGTTTAATAATAATAAGAAGAAGCTCATGGTTTAAGTGAAGTCACTAGATTGTCCATAGGGTTTTCAGAAGTCAAATAGGGATGCTCTTTTAAAAATTGTTCAAAAAAATTTAGCAATTGCAGGATCTTCATTATTCATTAAGATGTACTCCTATCAAGATCATCGGGACACAACTTTCTAAATCGCTATATAAGGGAAAGAAAAAGAAGAAAATTTGCCTCCGATTGTGTGCTACCGCAACGACTCCAAATGTTGTAAAATAGTTTTTGTTAAACTCACAAGCAAAAGCTCAAGTATATAGATAAAATCAAGGTAGATTCTGAAGTCTAACACGTGGCCCAATACGACTCGAGTTTTCTCCCAACAGCTTCTTCTGGCGATTTAGCCACTTAGATATCTGTCACCCCATCGTTAGCCACTTAGATATCTGTCACCCCATCGGCTCCCCGCGACACAGTCATGGGGTGCCGACGATTGTCATGGCAGCCTTGGGGCCTAATGAAGGCCCCCAGGTCTGCCTTTTCGGTCCTCCTTTTAAGCCCTAATGATCACATGGTTAAGTCCTCTAGTAGGACTTGTAAAAAAAAGTAAATATTGGTTAATTATTTTTTTTATAAAAGATTTTTTTTTAAAGTTTAAAAAACTCTTTCCAATTTTTCTTTAAAATAATGTAAACAATAAAAAAATAAACAGAATTAGTATTGCTGCGTATGTATGAATTCAAACTATTACAATATATTGTTATTTATCCTGCACAAAAAACAATGTAAAAAAATGATGAAATGGCAGAACTGCTGTTTTTTAGTCACCTCGCCTCTCAGAAAAATGTAACAAAAAGTGATCAAAAAGTCATATATATCACAAAATGATACCTATAAAAACTACAGCTCGCCCCGCAAAAAAACAAGCCCTCATACTGCTCCATAAACAGAAAATTAAAAAAGTTACAAGTTAGGCTGGGTTCACACGACCTATTTTGAGACGTAAACGAGGCGTATTATGCCTCGTTTTACGTCTGAAAATAGGGCTACAATACGTTGGCAAACATCTGCCCATTCATTTGAATGGGTTTGCCGACGTACTGTGCAGACGACCTGTAATTTACGCGTCGTCGTTTGACAGCTGTCAAACGACGACGCGTAAAAATACAGCCTCGTCAAAAGAAGTGCAGGACACTTCTTTGGACGTTTTTGGAGCTGTTTTCTCATAGACTCCAATGAAAACAGCTCCAAAAACGAACGTAAAAAACGCCGCGAAAACGGCGCGAAAAACGCAGCGAAAAACGTGAGTTGCTCAAAAAACGTTTGAAAATCAGGAGCTGTTTTCCCTTGAAAACAGCTCTGTATTTTCAGACGTTTTTGGTCACTACGTGTGCACATACCCTTAGGGTATGTTCACACGGCGGGGGTCCGTAATGGCTGAAATTCCGGGGATGTTTCAGCCTGAAAACATCCCCGTAATTTCAGCCGTAACGGCATGTGCAGGCGCTTGAACGCCGCGTCAATTACGGCCGTAATTAGCGCTGCTATTCATTGGAGTCAATGAATAGCGGCTCCAATTACGGCCAAAGAAGTGACAGGTCACTTCTTCTACGCTGGCGTCTATTTACGCGCCGTCATTTGACAGCGGCGCGTAAATATACGCCTCGTGTGAACAGACAAACGTCTGCCCATTGCTTTCAATGGGCAGATGTTTGTCAGCGCTATTGAGGCGCTATTTTCAGACGTAATTCGGGGCAAAAACGCCCGAATTACGTCCGTAAATAGGCCGTGTGAACATACCCTTAAAGTGGTTTTTACATCTTAGACATTTATACATATCCATGGATTTGCCATAAATGTCTGATAGATGCACCTATATTCTGACCCCCGTTTTGCCTGGTGCAGCAGCCGCTGGCTGCGGAGTCCAGACGGGTACCAGTGGACGGAGGGTTGTGCATGAGCGCGTCTCTCTCCATTCTGTTCAATAGGAGTTCCGGAAACAGTCGAGCAAGTTGTAAAGGATCTGCCAGGCACTGCGGGGTTAACTCCCAGAACTAATCAGTCAGCACCTGAGAATACATCCCTGAGACTGACTCCTGCTTCCACCATTCAGGCTGGCAGGCTTAGGAGTGGGAGAGCCTATCGTAACCTGGCCAGACTCAGCTAGCTCCCGCCCTCGGTCTATTTAAGCCTGCACTTCCTGTCCCTCGGTGCTTGTTATTGCTTTTGTTTCCTTCCTTGTGGTTCCTGGCCCAGCTACAGCTCCTGCTATTTTTGATCCTGCTCCATACCGACCCTGGCTTACCGACTACTCTTCTGCTTTTCGTTTTGTACCTCGCACACTCCTGGCTTGACTCGGCTCGTTCACCACTCTGGTTGCTCACGGTGTTGCCGTGGGCAACGGCCCCTTTTCCTTGCTTGTGTTCCTTGTATGTTTGTCGTGTTTGTCGTGCACTTACTGAGCGCAGGGACCGCCGCCCAGTTGTACCCCGTCGCATAGGGCGGGTCGTTGCAAGTAGGCAGGGACAGAGTGGCGGGTAGATTAGGGCTCACTTGTCCGTCTCCCTACCCCCTGCCGTTACACAAGTGCTTTAAAATATGGCGATGCAAAACAAATTTTTGTACTGCTTCTATTTTGTTAAAGTAGTAAAACATAAAAAAAACAATCAATTTGGTATCACCATATTTATAATGACCACAAAATAAAGTTAACATGTAATTTTTGCTGCTCAGTAAACATTCTAACAACAAAACCCCCCAAAAATGTAGGAATTCTGTTTTTTTTTTTCATTTTAACTCACAAAATAAATGTTAAAAATTTCCCAGTAAATTATATAAAACATTAAGTGATGGTATTTAAACCTACAATTCGTCCTGCAAAAAAAATAAAAAAGCCCTCATTCGGCTATTTTGACGGAAAAATTATAAAGTTATGTCTTTTTGAAAATGGGGAGGAAAAAATTAAAATGGGAAAATGAAAAATCGCTGCGGTGGAAGGAGTTAATCACAAGTGTCCCAATAGTGATAACTATCAAACTACTGCTAGCAAATAATCCCATCTATGGTCAGCTTTGAAGCAATGGGTGCTAAGTGACCCACAGGATAGTCCTCCAAATTGGAGATCAGGACCTGCACAAGGAGTTTGCCTATTCCAGCAGTTGATCTATTGGTCTGTGCATCCCCGAATATTTCTATTTCCGCTATTTAGCATGGAGCCTCTCTGCTTTGTTAATTGGTTGAGCTCAGGAGTTGGCAAAAGTAGCAAGTAGTATTTTACTAAATTTAAAGGAAAAGTTTACTTTTTAAATGCTTCTTGTAAGAACCAAAGTGACATATCTAAGCTGTAAGGGTATGTGCACACGATGAGAGGCTTTTACGGCTGAAATGACAGACTGTTTTCAGGAGAAAACAGCTGCCTCGTTTCAGCCGTAATTCCTCCTCCTCGCATTTTTTTCGAGGCTTCTCTGACAGCCGTAAATTTTGAGCTGTGCTTCATTGAGTTCAATGAAGAACGGCTCAAATTACGGCTGAAAGAAGTGTCCTGCACTTCTTTTGACGAGGCTGTATTTTTACGCGTCATCGTTTGACAGCTGTCAAACGACGACGCGTAAATGACATGTCGTCTGCACAGTACGTCGGCAAACCCATTCAAATGAATGGGCAGATGTTTGCCGACGTATTGTAGCCCTATTTTCAGACATAAAACGAGGCATAATACGCCTCGTTTACGTCTGAAAATAGGTCGTGTGAACCCAGCCTTAAACTTTGACATTTCTGTGGCTGCCATTTTCACTATAGACTAGATAATTTTGTGTAGCCAATATATTCAGGCAGCCCATACAGAAGTATCTAGTTTGTAGCTCACAATGGGATGGCAGTCACATGAGTTCTGAATATTTTTGTAAATTTGATTACAGAGAGAATTGCTTCAGTATTACGGCCACAATACTGGAGACCCAGATTCTACTAAACTGAATTTAGATTACCAGAAAACCAGCATTATTGTCATCTGAAATTAGCTTTACTATAATTTTAGTTTGTGGAGAAGGTGCCATAATATAAGTACAGAATGTATCCTGATGAATAGTCAATAGTTCAACAGGAATTGGGTTCATCTTCTAAACTGAATGCAAAAAAATCAGAATGGAAATAATTCTGATATTTCAGGAAAAAGTGAGGATGGAACAAAGCCCAAATTGGAAAAACAGTTTGATTCTTTTTTTGCCACGTTGAAAGTAAACACTTTGGCCATGAGGGATTCGCTATTTAATGGTCCTGGGCATTTTGTAGCAAATATTATGTCACTCCAAAGTAAAAAACTGCTGAGTAAATTAAAATGTGACAGCACAAGTTAACTAATGTAATAAATGGACTGTCAAATTAAATGTATTTGGAAGGAAGTATGTGGAATCTCTAGATGATGTAAACATGACTGATTAAATACCAAAGAACATATTGTTTCTAAATGAAATGCAGCATATAAAATATTTTCATTTAAGACAAAATACAGAATAACTTCTTAAAAAACACATAGGTCAAGGTAATGTATGTGTAGGAATTATTGAATAACTTTGGGTTGTTCTCCACAAATACTTACCTTCTACTTTGTAAATCACTTTAAACCAATTGAAGGGCATCTGCTCAAAATCCAGAATAAAAATGGACTTGCTTTGAGCTGTAAGTCATGCTTAGGCCTCATTCACACGAACGTATCGGATTCACATGCGTGAATCGGGTCCGTGTGTGTTGCGTTATGCTTTGCGAGGGGCATGCATTATTCAAGCACTCGCAAAGAACATCTTTTTAAAAATTATTATTTTCAACTGAATTGATGCGCAAATCACGCACCACACACGCATGTGCATCCACGCGTGGTGTGTGGTTTTCACGCACCCATTGACTTCAATGGGCGCATAGATGCGTGATAACGCACCAATATAGGACATGCAGTGAGTTTCACGCAGCGGACTCTCGCTGTGTGAAAAATCACGCATGTGTGAATGGCCCCATTGAAATAAATAGGTCCGTATGCTGTGCGTTGTTTCAACGCACAGCACACGGATGTGATTCACGCTCGTGTGAATGAGGCCTTAGACTGGAAATGTAAAATTACACGTGCAACCATTTCAAGATTACACTGTATGCTAGAAGTGATGACAACTCTCATAAGATAAAAAGCACCCATGTCTTCTATTGAAAGAAAAAATTATAGTGTGACTTTCAACTGCAACTTTGGTGGGATCAGTTCTCACAGTCACATTATTTGCGCAAATTGTGCATTGAGCATTTCTATGGATGTAAGTAGCCCTCGTCTATCTTATCTGGGATGTGGCATGAACATGCAGATCTAAAGCAGTGGACCATGTATCTATGTAATGTACCATAAATTAAGACTTGCCCCTATTAATGTATGTATGGTAAAGATTGGGGACATTTTTTAATCTATGTTTAATGTATTTATTAGACTATAGATTATGATGACTTTGCTTTCTGTTACCATAAGAATTGAGGTACAGAGAAACAATGAGGAAACAATTGTAGATGTTTTTTCATTTCTCCAGTATTCAGACTGTCAGGCTGTTTATTGGGAGGGGGATTTAAATGATTCTAAAGTGCTCTTTAAAATGCTTTGTAAATTGTTTTAAATTGGTTAAATCATAAGCAATGATAACTTCTAAATATTTTGTCAGACAATAGTAAAACTACAATTTAGTACATTGGGTTTATACAAAGTTTTTCAATTGACCCAACTGTATTTAGCCCATAGAGCATTGCCTAGAATGGACACTATTTTATCCACTTCTCAGCTGAGAGCAGAACTAGGTATATACAAACGTTTGCTGCCTCGAAATGTGAACAAGAGTGTTCTTGTTCAGGAATTGAAGCACAAGGTATATTAGAAAGTTGCATAACGTTTCATTTATACAGTGATTAAGCTTTTATTTAAATGAAACCAAAAAAACCTCTTTAACTCCAACAAATACCTTAGTGGGAGTATACTGAAATAAGCTTGAGAAAGGGGCACTACTTTTAGTTATATTGAACTCCAAACGGAATCATTAAAGTGACCCTCCTATCACAAAAATATAAATGTGATGGGATATATAGAGTAATATTACCTGTTGCTCTCTAGTTGCCCCCCTCTGCCGTGAATCCGCAGTTTTAGGGTCCCACCTGTGTTGTCTCAAAATGGCCACAACGCTTCTCAGACTAAGTCTAAGACACTCCCTTTGTTCACGGACTGGACAGGGCTACCCACGTGAGCAGCTCTGGCCAATCCGAGAACAGTGGGAGTATCTTAGACTCAGAAAAATGCTGCAGCCATTTTCAGGCAGTACATGGGGGACCCTAAAACAGCAGAGGGGCAAAACAGCAGGGGACCAATTATTATTACTCCATATACACTATCATATTTAAAATGTTGTCTCGGAACCGGAGGGTTGCTTTAATGAATTATTCCATCACACGCGGCAGATTTTGTTGCAGCCGTTTCTGCAACTGAAAAGCTTTTTCATTCGTCTGAAGGGGTTGTTTCTGCATCAGGGTCATGAATTTCTTCATGCTCCATTCACATGAATGAAACTGATTTTCAGTTGCAGAAATTTCTGCAATAAAATCTGCCGCATATGAATCCACCCTAATAGAAAATAGTACATGATTTGTTTCTTTAAGAAAAATCATTAACTTCAACACAATTCTTTGCACGTGGGGTTTGTTTATTGGCTGAAGACTAAGAAATAGAGATGTAAATGAGTATGTTGCTTAAATGAGAATGATTGCGAAGATACGAGTTGTTATGAAAGGAACTAACTGAATCCATGCTAATGCATTATTGCTACATGAAGAACAAGGAAAACAAATCACAGAAATTTCCCACTTAATTATTGTGTTGGAAATGTACTGTAATATCATTGACCTATTTGGTCATGCCCCAGTTAATCATATCTGAACCTTTCCCAGTAGGGAATAGGCTTGCTCATTTCTTGCTTGCAAATTGATCAAGTAAAATTCAGTCTCATATGTTGTTCCACTGATCGCTGCGGGCCCATCTCGGCAAGGTCTCCAGCTGAGTGATCCATATGAGCGGGCAGACTGTATCATACAATAATTTGCCTCAAAGACCTTATTCCGTATATATTCTTTCTAGAACCCTCCCTTGTCTTTTGTTTGTATGGATCTGTATTGTCATACTGGAATAGAGCTTATATGCAGTAACAGTCTAATAAGCCAGCAACTTTAGTCGCTTATTAAAGTCAAGCATGTGTCTTTGTTTCATGTTGCTAATGATGTGGAACCATAAAGGCCCAAGTATATTTCGCCTGGACGATGTGGGAGCGAATGCTGAGAGCTCATTACTTGGCTCCCCATTGGAATCCTGCAGGCTTCTGCTCATTGCCGAGACTGTGGGGGCTTTGACAGAATTATTGCACTGAATATTTTTAGACTCATTAACTATATCACCAAAGCAAAACATCTCTTCCTTAGATGCAAATGGCTGCTGCTTGTGTGACTTTGCTTTAGTTATTGTAGGAAAAAAAACCGAGGCTTGAAAATAACTTAAAGAAAGTCTGTCATGCTTGAGTGTTCGAGTGTGTCGCATCCACTCCGGCATTGAACGCAACCATTTTATTATTTTATTTTGATGTGAAAAATATGCTCTGTCACTAATGTAGTAGAAAAACAGTGGGGATGTAAGATGTCTTTGAAACAATGTTAAGTAAAAATATTATTACAGTAAGGAACAACACAGTTTCTAACCTAATAAATTTCTACAGTTTTTAGGTGAATCCAGACCAGGCATAAGCTGTAAAATGTTGAGGTGTTTCTTGGTCTCCAGTGTCTGAAGTTATTATAGACAATAGTATGACCCTGGAGTGAAGCTTTTTCAATTTGTCATGTAATTCTACTGTAAAATAATAAGATATTAGTCACCCCCTAGAGCCCACCCTTTAATGGGATATCCATTGAAAAACTTTTATGGCATATTGACTAGGTATGCCATAAAAGTCAGATCAAAGGGGCTTCAAATGATGCCACCCATTTACTGATTTCATAAATGGGGGTGCCCCAGCTGATCTTGGAAAGGAAGGGTCTGCATACTATATGCCGGGTCACTTCCCTGTCAAGTCAATGTAAGAGATGGAAACAACCAAGCCCAGTCAATGGAACAGTAAAGGGAACCACACACTTCCCTTTTTTGGATGTCTTTTTGTTCTAGAATGTAACAATTATATAAACTACTATATCATAAGTATGGTATTAAAAGACTTCACAATAACGAAGTCTTCTACATTGGGATTCCAATTTATTTATTTACTTCCCATTGCTAATACAGTGCAAACATATTCAGTAGCGCTGTACAGAGATTGTCACCATGCACATCAGTCGTTGTCCCCAGTGTGACTCAAAAGTTAATTTCCCTATATCTGACAATGCACTAGACCAATTTCTAACTGAATTATAACATGTAATATATTAAAATTTACGGTAGACAATGACGATCACAAATAAAAGGTCTGTCTTAGGGTAAAACTATGTTATTACCAAAATAAAAAAGCTGAAATGTAAAAAAGCTTATTTTTTTACTATTATTTTCAAACTTTAAGAATACAAATTCTAAAATGGCAAAAAGGATGTGTATAAAAACGATAAAAAAGAAACCTGCATTGTCTACGGAAAAAACATTGCAAAAATCATGTCGTTAGCCCAACAAATAAAAAAGTTAGAGCCATTTAACTAACACGTTCTAAAATGGGCTAAACGGTGTCTGGTCCTGAAGGCTCAAAATGGCCCGGTCCTGAACTGGTTAAACTCGGATTACAGCTCTGCAACGTAACAGTGCTAACCACTGAGCCACCCCATTCCCTTATTTATTTATTTTTTTGCCTTCTATTGGCTAAATAGTTCACATCGGGAATTATTAACAAAATACACAATGCGATTTATTTCTCTACAGCTTGGTTTACAAATATATGGTCACGTTGATATGTCACAGGTCAGGACAGTAACTTTAATAAGCCCTGAGGTCCATTTCTTATAGATTACTGCTTTCTATCGCTCAACATTAGCAGGCATCATTACTTTCACCATTGTATCAATTGCCTGCACACTGCACCCTGTTATTTATCCCCATTCTACTTGTGCTGACCTCCATAATTGATGTGACATTCGTGTGCAGTGTCACATTGAATGGTTTCTCATCATGTAAACCAGGCTGCCACATGGATAGGGAGGTGTAGAGGAGAACGATCTTGTTTATTTATGTATCTACTTAAAAATGAGAATGATTACGGAGTAAATTGTTATACTGTATTTGGAAGAACAGGCTTTGTGTACAGTAAGTTAATGTAGCCGTTTTACTGCAGATTTATTGGTAATAATGCAGACAGTTTTGATTATCTGGACATATAAATGATGCCGGGATTTTAGAATTGAGTCTTGTATTGAAGTGCACTCCTGTGGTGGATAAAAATCTTGATTTGGCTGCCCACTGTGACAATATTTACAAAATGAAATAAAAAATTTTTAAAAAATAACCTCTTGGGTCCGGAATCGAGCCGGAGTCTTTTTCTAAGCTGTTTTGCTGTATTTAGTCATGCATTTATATGATTTTTGTGTGCAGTAATGTGTAACCTTGTTTTAGCCCCTTCCTTCAACACACCACAAATGTATGTTGAGATGTCACTGTCCTCTAGTAAAGGAATAATCAAAGCGGTCCCGCATTGGCAAACTGCGATTGGTCAGTTAGTGCAGGAGGGATATCATTTTAGGTATGATATGTAGGGGACAGCGTTTTATGAACTTATAGTTTTACTTGTTTACATGATACAGTTTTATCATATTGTGGCATGTCTCAAAGACTTTTTATATCAAGAGTGAGAAAAGTTGCATTACAATTTCTATTGTCATCTTGCTCCAGCAATAATAAGGAACCCCTTAAAGGTACAGTTGGTGTAGAATTCAGAATTTTCCGGACTCAATAAACAAACTCATTTGGGCATCCGTGAATAATTATGAACGTTAAGTTTTGTACTTCATTACTGCTATATGGAAATAAACTTATTAAAATCATTTTTTAAGGGAATGCATACAGACTTTTAAGTGCAGCAATTTTTGGCTAATAATCTTATATCATATTACGCCAAAACGTACAGATTGCAACCCACAGACACTTTAGAAATTCTTAGGTTTTGAGAGCTCGTATTAAACCTTTCAGGACCAAGGCCTTCTGATGCCTGAATGTCCACAGCAAAATTTCACCTTTTGGAATTCCACATTCTGAAGTGAATATTTTTTTTTATGCTATAATTTGGACAAATATATATTTTTTGAAGGGGTCACAGATGGAGCTTTATTGTGTTACTAAGACAGAACCGTATCTTTTAAGTTTTGTGTAGGTTAAAATGGGATAAATTCCTTTTGTGATTTCTCAGTTTAACCTAAAAAAATTATGTCACAAAAAAATTCCCGCTTTCCCTCGTGACGACACCAAATTTGTTTACTTTGCCCCACCAACATCATCGCTATAGAGCCCGAGAAGAAAGGTCACCAGGTACGTGGGATCTGTAAATAAGCACAAAGCACCTGTATATTGAAATTTGTATTGTAGGCATAACAGTAGATATGGGTAGGGCTAGAGAGACAGAAGCTATGTGACAGGTAATAATTGGTGTCGATTTGATATAACATAGATTCTGTGATATGGACGTGTTATTATATTTGTTTATGTAAAATGTGTTCATGTCCCTGATGGTGCAGGTAGCTTGTGTAAAGTGTTAGAAATGTTTTTTATTTTTTTATTTTATTTTTTATTATTATTTATTTTACTATTTTATTTAACTTTTTTCCCCCTTGTCTGTAGGAAGCTAGGTCAACATGACGTGTGTCCTCCCAGCAATCCCCTGTATGCAGATCATAGATAATAGTGAACTGGTGCCTGCTGGCCATTCGATTACTATAAGCTGAAATCTGCATACAGAGGATTGCTGGAAGCCGGATCTTGTCCTCTCAGCTCCTCTCCCTCATCAGACTGTTGGACGTACGTGACATCATCGAGCTGGCACGGGTTTCCATTGCGATGGCTTGTATGCAGGAAGGCAGGTTCCAGTATTTGGGTCCCATTGCTGAACAACGCGCTCAAACTGTGTCTAGTGTATTTTGTGACATGGAGCTGATCATTACAGCTCCCTGTCACTTCAGGAGGATCGGGCTGACACTGTGTCAGCCTGATCTCTTTAATGGCAGAGTGCTTTGCAGTGTGATCTGCCGTTTAACAGGATCATGTCAATTTATGTCACTGCAGCATAAGGCATATGCTAAAGCGACGTAAATAGACAAATTGGCGACGTGAGGGGTTAGACATGCGTCTTATAAAAAAAATATGGTACGACTGGACCACCGATGCTTATACCATACCACTTTGTAGTGCCTTCAAATGAACAGGGCACAATACAAAGCCATTTTAAAATTCCTTCCATGGTCCTACCCAGTGCTGGGGTTCTTTGGGCCCACCTTCCATCAATACAGAACATGTACATGTCCAGTTTTGATTGCAACGTAAATTTTTATGTTGTAATTAAACACAAATGACATATAATCAGAAAGGTCAAATAGTGTATGTGTGAAGCAATGCATAAAGCTATAGACTATAGTTGCAAGTGATTGGCTTCAGAGTGGGCTCCAAATGGGGTTGCCTTCTGTTGGACTTTTGGGTCCGCCCATGCATAACTTAAAGGTCCTGTGCCCCAATGCACAATCTGTTAAAGGGCACTCTGCCTATCATAATTCATATATAGTAATGGTCTACTCATATGGGGAAGACAGACCTTTTGGGCCCCCACAAGGTCTAAGGCCCTGGTGTGACCGCAACATCTGCATCCTCTATAGTCACACCCCTCCTTTGGGGGCCAGCTGGTACTCTGTTGAGCCATTTCAACTCCGGCCCTACCACGTATGCAGGCAGCAGTTAAATTGAAGTTTAACCTGCTATACCTGCACGGACCTTAGCAATAATTTAGAAACCGCGTTGATTTGCCGTAAGACCACATGGCGACCGTTACAAGTCTACCTACCCTTAAATTGACTTGGACTAACATGAAAAATAATTACACGGACATAGGTGAAAACATTTGTGTACCTTCTGTTGTATATATACAGTTATTATAAATCAGGTAACACTGCTTGTATTTTTAGACTCAATTGTTGCACCACGGTTTGGTAGTTACTTCAGTCCCAGATATTGATCACTAGAAGAGGTTTCATGTAAAAAGGAAGGTGTTCTTTGGCTTATTCTATACTAACCACAAGGAATCTGATTATGTGTGCCACTGAACCATCTGCTTATGGAGCCTGTAATGAAGTTAACCAGATGGGCCAACAAAACATGGATACTGTATAATCCACTAATCACCAGGTGAAAGGCACTGAATATACTCCTAGTCAGGGAAATTGAGAACATATATTCTACTGACAAACTGACCACCAGGCACCGTGAATGTGACAATTTATATTTAATGGGGCTAAGTTGCAATACTGGACATAGCCCAAGTACAAGAGTGTTTCTATTTCCGGTGGAAGAAAATCCTCTTTGCTAATCCCTTACCGCCCCTTTTAATATACCAGCACTGGTGTACAGTACAGGGACACGTGTACAGTGTCTTGACAGGTGCCCGGTCGAAGAAAATTATTGTGACAGGCTTCCATTTTAACGGAATCAATAGCGCAGTGCGCTATTGATTCCGTCAAAAACAACAGAGCCCCATGACAACGATGACAGACGGAAACGATTAGCAAAGTTTCCGTCACCATTGAGATCAAAGGTGATGCAAACGGAAGCTAAGGTTCCCGTTTGTCTTTCCGTTGAGGGGTTCCCCCGACGAAATCCTCCAACGGAACCCCTCAACGGAAAGCGACGCTGATGTGAACACAGCCTTAGAAAGATAGAACAGTTTTTATAAGAGCATAGTGATAAAAACACTATGAATATTTGCTTATGTGATATTTGAGAAGTATTAAATAATATATTGATAAATGGACGGGTGTTCTGAACTTTGGACAAAGGCTCTAAATTGTCATCCTGTTCAGAACTGCATTTGGCCACGATCCTCCTGTTTGTAGTTTATAAATATCTTTTCATAAATATGCTGTTTTATATCTTTCTGTCACTCTCTAACCTTTTATGAGACTGTAGCTTAGTTTACGAGGCATCTCATTTGTGGTTCACTTACTGCACTGGTATAGTTTGACAATCATGACAATTTCTACTTTACACAACTTTATACATCAATTACTTTCTTTGTTTACTTGCACACATTTAAAGTCTTATGGGAATTTTTCCTATTTGGATAAAGCAATCCTTAGAGATTCGCTGAGATTCAACAGTTCTTACCGTCAATCCTTTTTGTGTGTCCTCTCTTTGCATGATGCTTCAGATGACATAAAATATTAATCTTATTTAGCTGTGATAAAACTAGCATTAGTCTTCCGTCACATGGCTGTATGGCAGGTCCTGTGTAAATGTCGTAAATTTTATATTAAAAATAGAATCATATCCCATCAGAAGAAAGCAAGGAAACTTTGGGAAAGGTTTTCCTATGATCCGATCCCATTATTGCTATAAAATATAAGGTATTCACATGAAACCATAACATTCATACAACCTTGTGAATAAAGACTTTGTTAGGTCTGTACTCCCTTCTTTTTCTATTCGCCAAAAACAGGAATGGATGGAAGTGAAAACATGACCAAACCTTTCCTTTTTGAAAGCAAATCTGACCAGAGACAGTCCAAAAGTTTATATTAGTTTATAAAAACTAATAGACAAATATCAGCTGAGTGTACCTTGACCTAAAAATGATGGCTTACTACTAAATGAAAATTGTTACAGAATGTTTGTCTGTAGATGATTGTTTGTACAAAAAAGTGACCAACAATTGGATGACAATACCAGAGCAGCCAAATTGCAACAAAAACAGTACATGTGAATGGACCCACTGGACCCACTAGGCCAGGATAACACTAAGGGACCATTTGCAAGACTGACATTGGAATACTAAATATGCTCAGGCAATCAGCAAAGGGGCAGGGCCCTTCTTATAGTCCAGGGGAATCATGGGCTCATTGATGATGATGATTCCCATGTTCGTGCTTGCCCTTTAAGGCCGGGCACGAGCATGCGCGCGCACCTACGGGACACAGAGGACCAGAGCAGAAGTGAGCGCTGGCGTCTCCTGGGAAGGAGATGCGAGCCAGCGCTCACAGATCCATGGCTGCGGCCGCCGGGGGGTGAGCAATCCCGACGGTCCGCGGCCATGGACGTTACACCCGTAGCATTACCAAGGTATTCAGTCGCCCACATGGTGGCTCATTGGTTAGCACTATTGTCTGCGCAGATGTCCTCTGGGTTCTTTTATGTTATTCTATCCAAAATTACTTCCGGTTGTAGTGTGACAGGGAGAAATTAGATTGTAAGCTATACTTACTGATACAAGGGCAAGTTAAAACACCACTTCCCACAAGGATGCAGACAAACCACAACTCCACATGACGGGAGACTGCACAGGTGCAAAATACTGATGAACAGCCACTCTCACACCTATGATCCATGAGAAGGGTGGCTGCTTAGTATCATCATTGCACACAGATAAGCCTTCTATAAGGTGCCAGTCACATGGTTACAGTGCACAATGCTGTCTAGAAGTCTATTAGTCACACCCATACTATTAGATTAGGCCCATTGGGTGCCAGTACTTTGTGTGGTACACTTAGAAGGTGCTGGGCAGCCCACTTAATCTAATGGTATGGGTATGACTAATAGACTTGCTAGTCAACATGGTGCACTACACGTAACTGTGCGACTGGTACCCTATAGAGGCAAAGAATAGAAATAGAGGCAGCACCCCAGAAGTAAAAAATGGGATTTTTATTCACCCATCTGTGTGATAGAATGCATTGTATTGATATGATGAATTGCATTCTATCACACAGATGGGTGAATAAAAATCTTTTTTTTGACTTCTGGAGTGCTGCCTCTATTTCTATTCTTTGCCTGATATCTGGGGATTTCTAAAGTCGGATTCCTGGAGGCTTGCACCCTGCTACCCTGGAGGTTGTTGTACTACTGCGCTGCTCTCTTTTTCAATTTGGTACCCTATAGAAGAGTTATCTGTGTGTAATTATAATACTAAGAAGCCACATCCCTCATAAATGGTAGGTGTGCAAGTGGCTATTCATCAGTATTTTGCACCTGAGCAATCTCCCTCTAAATAACATTGTGGCTTGTCTGCATCCTGCTGAGAACTGGTGTTTTATCTGCCCTTGTATCAGTAAAGCCTTATTCACATGAACGGGGAAAACGGCTGTCAATCAATGTATTTCTATGAGTTCTATGGGGCTTTTCACCCGGCCGTTTTTTTAACAGATCGTGTGAGCGGCCCGTGAAAAAATAGGACATGTCCTAATTTGCCAGTTTTCACTGATCCCTCATTAGACTCATCTATGAGGGATCTATGAAACAGGCCCTGCACAGATGCAAATCATTTTCAGGGCCTATTCAAAACAAGTTAGTGTGAATAAGGCATAAGGGTGAATTCACACGTGCAGGTTTTGATAAAGTTTTTTTATGCCGTTTTTAAGACCAAAACCGGGATTGGATTAAAATGAGAGAAGTAGTATCTGTCCATTATACTTTCTCTCCCTTTTTGATCGACACCTGGTTTTGTCTTCGTAATTGCGGGGAAAAAAAACCCTCAACAAAACCAGCATCCTTAGTATAGCCTTTTTCTGTGATTTTCAACAATGTCTTCACAGCACTGGAATATGTTGGGAAATGGAAAATAACTTGATTAAAGGCACCTTTGAACAGCATTTTTTCTAATCAGGTGTTTTTGTTGCAACTTTATAATTAGTTTTTATTAAAAAAATATTTTTACCTTTTGAGATCCAGCTGTTCTGTATTCTCTATACAGAGCAGCTGTATCTTTCGCTATGACCTGAATCCGTCAGTCTCGCAGACCTGATGGTTTCAGTGTCAGCGGGACCTGCTTTCACTAAACCGTCAGTCCTGTGGACCTAACGGGAGAAGGATTTAGCGCTAACTACAGCTGCTCTGTATAGAGAATACAGAACAGCTGTATCTCAAAAAGTAAAAATAATTTTTAATAAAAACTATTTATACTGACTGAACTTAAAGGTTTACATAGCCTTTAAATGTATTTTACAGTGTTTTTGCCATGGTAATTTACCACAATGACCATATATGTTATTGTAGTGTACAGGATTTTATAAAACAACCGTGTGGACTTTAGGACATGGGATTTTCACACTAGTGGTTATAAGCAATAGGGACATATTTTGAGGATGCCCTTCTTGTGTATATGGTTCCATGTTGTATGTAGTGATACAAATTAGAGTATGCAATTTATTACAAAGGATGCTGGGCTACATTATTTTGGGGGTATTGGATTTCAGAATTTAATTACGTTAGGCTCTAAAAGTAGTAATCTCATCAACTAGTCATTTTAATAAATATGTATGCTACAAATTATTTCTGTGACACATTACTTTTAAGGATTACTTCATTTAGAAATATATTTTTTTTTTATTATATCAGTAATACCCAAATGTATATTAATACGGTGGATTATATTTAGTGATCCTGGCAGAAGTTGTGAAAGCATGTAGAGAAGTACAGTTCATGAAAGTTTAGTGAATTGTTAAGATTATGGTCTCTGCAACTTCCTTGACAAACACAAAGTCTTAATTGACTATCAAGCTTGAAGAACTCTGGATTGTGATTGGTCAGGAGAGTTCCAGACCATTGAGAATGTGCTGTACCAGCACCATGGATTCTTTGAATGCATTAATTTGCATATCAGCTGTAGCAATAGCTGTGCATGATGATGACATCGCATTACTTGTTATGTTGTGCTTGGTAACTAATACAAAATGAGACTGTTAAATGTAAAGCAGCAATGTGATCCAAACAGTTAATTATGCTAACGGAATAATAAATATTAAATGCACATTAAACAGGCTCTATTGCAATGCACATTACGGTACAAACATCATTGTGTCTCATGTTTATTTTGCTTTTTTTTTTTTTCGCCTTAATTTTGCTTTTATGGGAAAAGTATTTACTGACAAACTTAGCAGTATTTGTTTACCACTACTGTGTATTGGAACAATCGAACTCAAGAAAAAGTGGGAGAGGATGTTTTCTTGTAAATTGGAATGCTAACAAAATGTGGATGAAAGTATAAGGGTGGGGTAAATCTTATAACTTAGATTTCCCCTGTTGACCCAGTGCAAAGAAAAAAAAAACCATGTGACATGAGCCAATCTGCCCTAAAAACGAAAAAAAAAAAAAAAATCCTTCCCGACACAACGTGGTGACAAGACTCCATAAACATTCATAGTATTCCCTACATTTACATAAGCATTTAACCTCTTGGAGATACAGCCAGTTTTCGGATTTTAGTTTTTGTTTTTTCCTTCCGCCTTCCAAAAGCCATTTTTTTTATTTTTCCATTGATGGCTTATTTTTTTCAGAACGAGTTATAGTTTTTCACATTATCTAATGTGCCATGTAATGTACTGGGAAACTGAAAAAAAATTATTTGTAGGGTAAAATGGCCATCGACTACACTATTGATTCCGTCAAAATGATGCAAAACTGAGACAAACGGAAACCATTGGCACCGGATCCATCACCATTGAAATCAATGGTGATGAAAACGGAAACCTATGGTTTCCGTTTGTGTCAGTCAGGGCTCTATTCTGACGGAAACCTCAGACGGAACCCTCAGAATAGGGCCCTAACGGATATGTGAAGCCTTGGTGGTATGATGGCTTATTTTTTGCAGGGTGACTGTAGATTTGAATTGTACCAGTTTGGGGTACATGCAATCTTTTGATCACTTTTTTTTTTTTTTTTTACAGTGTTCACCGAGCAGGTTAAATAACGTCATATTGTAATAGTTCAGACTTTTATGAACACGGCGATACCAGTTTATGTTAATTTTTTACTATTACTTTTGGGGAAAAATGGGAAAAAGGGGGTTATATGAACTTAATTATTTTTTTGGGTAGATTAAAAAACTTTATTTAACTGTATAGGGGACTTGAACCAGCGATAGTTGGATCGCTTGCACTATATACTACAATACTAAACAACACAAAAGTTTGAATTTGCATTACTGCTAAATCTACTTACAATAGGGAGGTTCTTAGTGCACATTTTGATCAAAAAGTGTTTCCCCACCTGCCACGACAAGGCAACCTCTATAAGGTAGGGACCTACTCTGCACATACACCCAGAACTGGGACTAAGCCTACATATATATCTGGGGATGGTAGGAACCAGCATTAAACTAATTAAAATCACCCATGGCAGAATGGGAGGAGTGGAAGAACAAAAAATGGAGGCAGTCACTAACCCCACATATATGGGTCACATAAACAACACAAAAATGTGAAATTCACATTCCAACAAAATGATATAAAATGTGTATGCAGGTGCAAGAACACCTGTGACTGCAAATATACAGCAGACAAAGAATGGCAACAGCACACTGCGAACACCAATGTAACCTAAACCACTAAATATAAATAAATATGCATTATTGCAAAATCTACTTACAACAGGGAGGTTCTTAGTGCACATTTTGATCAAAAAGTGTTTGCCCACCTGCCACGACAAGGCGACCTCTATAAGGTGGGGACCTACTCTGCACATACACCCAGAACTGGGACTATGCCTACATATATATCTGGGGATGGTAGGAACCAGCATTAAACTAATTAAAATAACCCAGGGCAGAATGGGAGGAGTGCAAGAACAAAAAATGGATGCAGTCACTAACCCCACACATATGGATCACATAAACAACACAAAAGTTTGAACTGCACATTCTAACAAAATGATATAAAATGTGTATGCAGGTGTCGCCAAGGGGTTAAGTCTTGCATAAATTGGAAAATAGTTTACCATATTCTTTCTATTGCCCATTAAAATATCTGTAACGTCTGCCGCCGCTTCTGCTGCTTCCCGCCGCCGTATACTTGCCTCTCCTCATTGTCCTCTGGCTCCTAGCCAACACCGCGTTCCTGCCTCCCGCCCTGCTGTTTGCGGCCTCCCTCATCGCCGATCTCCTCCCTTGTCTCATACACATCCTAATGCATGCGCATGCTGACTTCCCCGTTCAGCATGCGTGCGCCAACTACCTAGCTTTCCCAGGGTTTAAAAGGAACCCTTCTCTGTACACCATTGCTTGAGCACTAGTGATGCCCTGCGTTATACTTTGTTGGACTTCCTTTGATTTACCTTAGGTTGTACCATTGACTATCCTTGCCCGCTTCCTGCCATGACCTCTTGCTTGTGACCCTTGACGAACCTCTTCCACCTGCCCTGACTTTTACTATACTTGACATTTTATTCTGTCTGCTGATTTTTGTACTGTGCCTGTTTACACTGGCCATGGCTAAGAGAAATTAATCTGGGTGTAACGATCTGGGGTTTCCCATCAGCAAAGTCCAGATCCCTGTATAAGGGTTAAAGGGTGATTACCTGGGGTCTCCTTAGACTCCGCTTCCCAGTTTAGCCCCAAGTAATATTCCTTGGTGAGACAATAGGTTCACCCCATCCTCTGTGGGCGCCGTGATTGTTTAATTTCCCATGGGCCTCGTGACAATATCTATCATGTGCCCCATGCATTTGAAAATCTGTAGCATTCTGATATTTTCGTGCAGAATCTTTCTGCTGTATGTGGATGGGGTTTGTGAAATGGGTTCCGTTTGTCACTGTTGTGACAGGGTTCCGTTGTTTTTGACGGAATCAATAGCGCAGTCGACTGCGCTATTGATTCCATCAAATAAGCAAAACCCTTATGTAACGGTGACAAACGGAAACCATTAGCAAAGTTTCTGTCACCATTGAGATCAATTGTGATGTAAACGGAAGCTAAGATTTCCGATTGCCTTTCCATTGAGGGGTTCCACCAACGGAAACCTCAGATGGAACCCCTCAACGGAAAATCAACGCTGATGTGAACAAAGCCTTAGAACAAGGCATTGTCATCGGTGCTAGACTAGCCAGGGCCAGTATTTAAAAAATCTCCCAACCTTGTGGTGATTTCTTGTGCAACAGTGTTAAGAGAATGGTGTGATCGAGGAAAACATCCAGTGAAAGGCGTCAGAGGAGGATGTCAAGAATTGTTCTGGCAAACAGGCATGCAAACTGCTGTCAAATACAACGCTGGTGCTTCAACGAAAGTGTCCGAATTTAAAATTCGTCGTTCCTTAGCACGGATATGCCATGACAGCAGACGACCTGTTCAAGTTCCATTGCTGTCTAAGGGTATGTTCACACGACAGCGCAAAATACGTCTGAAATTACGGAGATGTTTTCAGGCAAAACAGCTCCTGAATTTCAGATGTAATTGCTCGTACTTGCGTTTTTCGCAGCGTCCATTACGGACATAAATTTGAGTTGTTTTTCAATGGAGTCAATGAAAAACGGCTCCAATTACGTCCCAAGAAGTGTCCTCCACTTCTTTTGACGAGCCGTCTTTTTTACTCGCCGTCTTTTGACAGCGACGCGTAAAATGACAGGTCGTCAGCACAGCACATCGTAAAACCCATTGAAAGTAATGGGCAGATGTTTGTCGGCGTAATGGAGCCGTTTTTTCAGACGTAATTCGAGGAACAGTGTCACCAACATTTTTTTTTTATATCAGTTTTATGTTAGGGTTTTATTAAAAACGTTTGTATTTATTTGTGTGTTTGTGTTTTACTTTTTTCTATTTTTACACTTTCTTCCCTATGGGGGCTGCCATTTTTTTCCATTTCTGTATGTGTCGATTAACGACACATACAGACATGGAATACGGCATGATGTACGCCGTACGCCGTGTGTGTGGGAACGGCGCATGCGCCGCTCCCACACAGTCCGATTTGAAATGCGCGCCGTCCAGCGCCATTTTCCTGTGGACCGGAAGTCGCGGCCGGGCAGTAAGATTACTACTTCCGGTCGCGGCTTCCGGACTTGTGCACATGGAGCAGCGGCAGCAGACGGAGCGGACGGACCGGAGGGAGCGGCGGCGACTGGAGCAGGTAAGTGATTTCTATGTATGTTCGTGTTTCAGTGTGTTTTACTAGTGTATGTAAACCTTCTACACTGTGTGTTAGCTCAAAAAATGGCGACACACAGTGTAGGAGGTTAGACCGTTCAAACCCCTCGTTTCTCCCGGCACTAGCCAGGATAAAGGAGGGGGGGATTCTGAGAGCTCACTAGAGATTTTTTCCCAATTTTGCAGCATAAAGCAATGTGGTTGCTTTACCACATGCCAATGCTGCAATTTTGGGAATTGCTCCATCTAGTGACCAGTGCTGGGAAATATTATAAATTGAATCCAATTTATAATATTTCCTGACTCGTGAAAAAAATAAAAAAAATTAGAACAATGTTTAATCACCTATACACTAACTGTTTAACTAAAAAAAAAAAAAAAAACATGTTTTGCTGGCAACACATTCCCTTTAAGCAATATTCCAATGGACGAAAAAGTGCAAAAATTGGATCACTGAGCAGTGGAAAAATATTGCCTGGTCAGATGAATCCAGATTTCTTTCGCACCATTTCAAAAGGAGGGTGAGAAATTGTCGCAAGCAGCATGACTCGATGAACCCTTCTGTTCAGAGCTTGTCAGTACCTCTATTTTGCGGCAACTGCGAGAAGCTATCCTGTCCTCGTGGGCCAATATTCCTGCTTAATGATTTCAACACCTAGTGGACTCTATGCCATTGTTGATTTATCATTTATGTTGATAAAAAGGGGCCTGGCTTTCCGTTTGAGATAATAATGGTCTCACCATTGTACCTCTGAGCATGTATTCCAGTCTTTGTAAATCAACCCCATTATGGTTATTTCACATTGCTAAGGATGTTCTTTACAGCATAAGATCAGTCGGCTTCTCTTTTCAGATACCCTTTTATATTTGCATTCTTTTACTACAAATATGTGCCATTTGTTTTGTACCAGGATGCATTTGACATTCCAAAGTGCTGCATGGGGACCTTTCATCTTCTACAGTTCTTCTCAGTTCATGCTTTGATGCTTCCCTTTTCATACAATAAAGCTGATCCTGTCATATGTAGCTGTGTACTCAATGCTGATCACACGGGCTGACTGCCTCATGCTTTATCTACATATCCATGTGTAAACATTATATTAACTTATATGTTTAACATTCCATACACTTGGTTTAGGAAATTATGTGATGGATGTAGATGGCAAGGATGTGGTCAGACACGTTATTTGTATGTTAAAATGCAGTATTGTGCAGCGCATTAATCCCACTAGACATTTTAGACAGCCATAGAGGCCAATTTAGACAATTTTCTGACGACTGTTGGCATCTTCTCATAACGTGTAAAAGCGCAACAGATGCTGACCAAAAGCAGATATCTGTGGAAAAGTGGATCTGACATGTTGGATTTTTTTTAGGTTGTTGGTGTGTGCAGTTGTTGGAAAGTTGTTCATGATAGGCAACAGATGTGCACCCGCATGCATCATACTGTTTCTACATTAATAAAAGCCAAGATCACTGAGCAAGACAGAGATGGATCTACCAATTGTTGCCAGTTTATCATTTTAAAGGGCTTGTCCACAACTAGAAAAACATGACTGCTTTTTCTCCGAAACAGCATCACGCCTGCCCACAGGTTGTGTACAGTATTGCAGCTCAACCCTATTAATTTCAATGGACCTGAGCAGCATTACTAGACACAACTTGTGGACAAGTGTGGCAGTGTTTTTGGAAGAAAGAACATATGTTTTTCTAATCCTGGACAACCCCTTTAATTCTTGAGAGACCAACTATGCACATGAAGTCATCCAGAAAGTGACCGTCTAAAATCTCTAATGTATGGCCAGCTTAATATTGATGGCATTGCCATAGGACAGAATAAGATTGTAATGCACAATACAACATTACATGCATACTTGTTAGCACCATCAACATTATCTCGGAGCTCTGCACAGCATTTGTAAGAGTGCCGGAAGCCGATTCAATTGGTAGGGGTACAACTAATTGTTCCCTACTGATGATATCTTCTTACATGTCCATATAATATGTAAAATAATAGGTAATAGTGTATTTTGACAGGATGAATAGTGCTGTATGCACAGCTATAAATTTGCCGATAATAGTGCGATAATGAAAATTACTTTACAAGAGTGTGGCAAAACAATGTCTTTATAACACATATAGCTGAACATAAAATCCATCACTATATGAAAATATATTCTTCTGTTTCTGACCCCCATAACTGCACCATCTATTTGGTATCTCCAACAGCTTGTTAAAGTTAGTCTAAGGGCATGACCACACATGGCGGAATTCCTCCGCAACTGTCCGCATCAATGCCGCACCTAATCCGGGTTGCGGATTACGGCTGCGGATCTGCACAAAATGTGCAGAAAATTGATGCGGACTGGCCGCTGCGGACTGCAGGAAAAGTGCTTCCCTTCTCCCTATTCAGTGCAGGATAGAGAGAAGGGACAGCACTTTCCCTAGTGAAAGTAAAAGAAATTCATACTTACCGCCCGTTGTCTTGATGACGCGTCCCTCCTTCGGCATCCAGCCCGACCTCCCTGGATGACGCGCCAGTCCATGTGACCGCTGCAGCCTGTGCTTGGCCTGTGATTGGCTGCAGCCGTCACTTCCACTGAAACGTCATCCTGGGAGGCCGGACTGGAGACAGAAACAGGGAGTTCTCGGTAAGTATGAACTTATATGTTTTTTTACAGATACATGTATATTGGGATCGGTAGTCACTGTCCCGGGTGCAGAAACAGTTACTGCCGATCGCTTAACTCTTTCAGCACCCTGGACAGTGACTATTTACTGACGTCTCCTAGCAACGCTCCCGTCATTACGGGAGCCCCATTGACTTCCTCAGTCTGGCTGTAGACCTAGAAATACATAGGTCCAGCCAGAATGAAGAAATGTCATGTTAAAAAACCAATACGCTCCGCACCACACATAACATGTGCATGACAGCTGCGGACTTCATTGCGGAACTTAGAATCTCCATTGAAGTCAATGGAGAAATTCCGCCATGAGTCCGCAACCAGTCCGCCACTGCTCCGCAACAGACAGAGCATGCTGCGGACACCACATTCCGCTCCGCAGCCTATGCTCCGCAGCGGAATTGTACGCATCGTGTAAACGAACACTGCGAAATTAAAGTGAAAGTCAATGGAGAAACGGCTCCGCTGCGGATTAACGCTGCGGAGTGTCCGCAGCGGAATTTAAGTGAAAATCCGCTATGTGTGAACCCGCCCTAAAACTTCTTGAATATTTTCAATTATATAGATAAAGTATCCAGTTGGTCAGTTACATTTAACAGCTGCCAGCTCTGTCGTTATGTTTGAAGGATCAAAATGTATCGTCCAGACCATAGAACATTAATTTTTGAAGGCAGGGATTTCAGCCAATGCTAAAAAGAGTAACTAGTCCATCCTCAACAGGCACTCACCATTTTCAATGTCATGTTTAGAGCCAAATAAGGCCGATAGACACACAGGGAGAATTTATGAAAAAGGCTTTACAACAGAAGTCGCACACTATATTTGCACTATAATTTGCGACCCTTCACAACTGGAAGGGGTTTAGCGGGAGTGGAAGTGGCCTCCCACGAACCGACATATTTACCATTACTCTTAATAAATTTTGCGCATTCTACTCCAGCGCAATTCAGTATAAGACACAATTCCTAGTAAATTCCCTCCACAGTGTTCTGCCGATAGTATTAAAGCCATGAAGGCAACGGCATGGTCATGAAAGAAGTTCAGATATACTGTAATATTCAGATGTTACACATTTGGGATAACAAGGTCCACCGTTTGCAGCACCTTACCATATTGACCAGCAAAGGGACCAGAGCAGTTACTAGCCAGTGGTAAACCCATCTGTTTTAGCAGTTTTGTGGCAAGAAAGATTTGAGAGTATAATATGACGATAGCCTGGTTTATACATATTAAGAACATATGGCATTATTATTGCGCTGTAGGCCTCTCTTTATTAGCATCCCAAGAATAAACGTAAAAAATTAATTTGTGTTACAAGACATGTATTTATTTTACCGTGTGGTATAAACAATATGTTATCTTTATTCTGCGGGTCCATACGATTATGGAGATACCAAATTTATATAGCTTTTTTTTTTATAATAAAAAACCTTTTTTTCTGGAAAAACAAAATCATACTATTGTGTTGCCATATTCTGAGAGGCATAACTTTTTTATTTTTCTGTTGATGGAGCAGTGTGAGAGCTTGTTTTTTGCAGAACAAGCTGTAGTTTTTATTATTACTATTTTGGCGTACATGTGACTTTTTAATTACTTTTTATTCGACCGGTGATTGCATGAGGTACATGACATGATATTTTTATAGATTAGGTCATTACGGATGCCGAAATAGCAATTATGCATAGTTTTTTCCACATAATTTTCTTTTCAATAACAAAGGACTTCATCAGGGAAATAAGGCGAGTTTTGTTTTTATTACTTGAAACTTTTTTTTCCTAAAACATTTTTTTTACTTTTTTTTTTTAATCCCACTAGGAGACTTGAAGCTGATCACTGGTATAATACACTGCAGGCCCTTGTGATGTAATATTTGCAGATGTTCCAGAGGTGCGGCCTCACTTAGTCTTTATTTATGACAGGGCCATGACTAATGTGACAAATCCAGGGTCAATCAGTGTGTTTGGTGAAACTTTATAATTAGTTTTTATTAAAAATTAATTTTTTGAAACACAGCTGCTCTGTGTTCTCTATACAGAGTAGCTATATTGTACACTAAGGCCCCATGCACACTGCCGTAATTTGGAGCCGCAATTCCAGACATTAATTGCGGATCAAAATACGGACGTATTCATTTCTATTGCCCACGGACACCTTCCTGTATATTTAAGGTAAGGTGTCCGGGTCGTAGAAAGGCTCCTTTTTGTTGATTTTACGGACCGTGCTCCCATACTTTATAATGGGAGCACGGCTTGCAAATGCGGATGTCTGTCCGCAGCTGTAGCTGTAATCACGGACCGGGATTACGGCTACGGCCGCGTGCAGGGGGCATAAGACGAGTTCAGTGAAAGTGTGTCCACGCAGGATCCACCTGTAATCTATCACATCTAAGGTTACGAACTTAGATGTGATGGATAATAGGTAAATCCTACATGTCAGTGGCAAGCAGAACCTGCTTTCACTGGACCTGTCTGTCCCGCGGACCGGACAAATACAGGATTTAGCAAACGATACATCTGCTCTACAGAATACATATCAACTGTATCTCAAAAAGTAAAACTAATTTTTAATAAAAACAAATGATAAAATTGCTTTAAAAAAAATAAAAAAATCCCTTTTAAAGTTTAACATAGCCTTTAATGTATATACCCAGAAAATATAATATTATAAAATCTAAGATTTATTTGGCATGTCTATGTGTAATCTATCTATATATATATATATATATATATATATATATATATATATTTTATTAGTGTTAATTTTTTGCAGAGGGACCTCTGCAGACCAAGTTTTCCACAATAAATGGAAGCACCACCCAGATTACATGATTTTGCTATGTGAGAGGTGTAACGAAACTCTAAATACAAAATCTGTAACAGGGCCTCCACCTACAATATGCCATTTACATTACTGGCGTCTTCTTATTTCACGGAGGGGCATTTGGGCCCTGTTAGGCACTAGGGCCAGTCTACGACTACTATCTCTGCATCCACTACAGGCTGCAGCTTTGCCTCTGAATAAACCTTTTTAGTTTATAATGTTTTTTTCCCATTGTGTAGTGAAGATAGTCTAATGATTTTAATGAAATGTTCAGCTTGCTCTTAGTATATTATCAGTTTTTTATTTCTACAATATTGCAGTTTTGACGTCTGGCTATAGATACATATATATATTTGCCATTTTACCAGTAAGGTTTGAAATAAGTGTTTATTCTATTCTAGGCATTGTGCTGCTATGTGGTTCTCAGGATGTGATACATTTTATATGACACCTTGCGTCACTTTTCAAAATCGACTTTCACTCTAGTTCAGGTGCGTGCTGACATGTCACATGTTCATAGCGAGTCAGATTAATAGGGAGTTCTGTGTGGAATTTTCTATCCTGTTATTGTTCTCCCTCAGCGTTTGATGGCTGAGTTAATTCTCTTTAGTTTTGTCATGCTCTGAAGCGCACATTGCCAGGCTATGATAAGCTGTACAAGGAAAAGAAGGAAAAACATGATGTCCATCAAAGTCCTAACCTTGCATTTTAAATGTTTTGCTGACCTAACGTGCTTCTCTGAAGGCCTCGGAGGATTCCTTCTATAAAATAAAAGCCCAAACAAAAAGGTTCAATATGTCCTAAAGCTATCGGTTTTGAGTTAAACTGGGTGAAGTAGAAATATTTTACTCATCAGCTTTGCAGTCACAGAGTTTGCTTCAGCTAGAACAAAACTGCTGAGGCATTTAGAGAAAATTAACCCCCCATCCTGGCAGCCAGATGTGACTGGTTTCTGATGAATGCACATGAGTGGGTAGAAAAATCAAGAGACTGTGAAATTCCTGTCAGGTCTGTACAGTGCAGAATGGGCTATTGACTGCTTTCTATATTTCCCTCCATCATTCTTCTTGAACACTGCCATTAATTTCCTCTCCGGCTCCGGCTTGTGGTTTTTTTTGTTCACCCCCTCCTCTTCTCTCTTTTTTTTTTTTTTTGTAGATCTCGGTGCTGCAGAGCAGGATGCACCGGGCTTTGGTGGAGTTCTTCAAACAACGAGGCCTCTATAACCAGGCTGGGCTGGCCCGGTTCCAGGCAGCCTCTCAAGAGAATGCTCAGAAAATATTAGCTGTGCAGGTAGGTGATTGCAAAGTAGTAGAAAAGATCATTCTGATCTAGATTGAAAAGCAAATGATGGGTTGTGTGATGAAGGATTTGAACCATATCCCATCAGAATTTTATAAATTTTTAACCTCTTTAATAAACTGGAATGGAATGCAGGATGAATTCAATCACATGCATAGATTTCCTGATGAACCCCGCTCCAGCTACATATGCACATACTGAACATATATACATATATGTGCATACACATCATTCTACAACGTTTTCAACAATACTAAACTCCTAATGCTGAACTGCTTTCATTACATCCCTAAAATATAGGAGCTTATCGAAAGAACAACATTGCCATGTGACGTGTTTGCATTCAATGTCCTGTGTGATGCCCCCTTCTACTCATGTCATCCTCTTTGCGACTGTCAATCAAATGACATCACTTTGGGCCCTTTTACAATGGCATCTAGTCTGCTGACAGATCTGAGCAAAGTACTGCATATTTTCATGGATAATTTCCTATGTCGGACCTTTGTTGTTCAGCAGTAAATTGTTACAGGACATGGGAAACACCTTTTAGGGCTTAGAACAGAATATAAACATACACACAATGCAAGTTATTTGAATGGACAAGATTAGGTTTTCTATTATCTTCTTAAAGTTGAGAACTCTGAGCTCCCCTTCTTATGCCTGCTCACCTTGCCACAATGTTTCGGGAGACTCCACCCCCTTACTCATCCGTGATAGCAGACCCGGGGGCCTTTGTTAGGCCCCCAGCTGCCATGGTAACCCATTGGAGCTCCCTCGCTCTGTCAAATACCTTAGATGCTAGGGTCGCTATTGACTGCAGCATCTAAGGGGTTAAACTGCTGGAATTGGAGTTGCTGCAGGAGCCTGGCTGTGTTTAAAAGCCGTTCTCCTGACACTAATTTCGTTGGTACTGTGGCAGTACCCACTATATACGATTGACGGATAAATCCATCACGATGCGGGAACTAGTGATATAGCCGTCGTTAAGGGAGTAAAGGAGCAGACTGAGGCTCCTGAATGCAAGTGTGCTGTAAAAAGTGAATTCAACTGTTACTACCACTGATCACTTTTTCTGACCTTTGTTGTTGTCCTCTGTCTAATATCACCACTGGAGGGAGGTGGTAGTCTGAATGTCATGGTGACATGTTGCTATGACTACTGCCGGATCACACTAGCAGCTAACAGCCACTAGTACAAGCCTAAAGGAGAAAGATTCTCAGGATGAACTATTAAATGTTATATCACTACTGGTAATAATTCGCATAGATGAATTACTTATATTCCGGTAGGTTGCCCTCTTGTGATTGGCCAACACCAAATTTCATGAAATCACAATATACAAATGGAGTGCTGCATCATCCACCGTCCATTCCATTTAGTATAACTTTTTTTGTGTTATTATTTTTATTGGATTATTTTTGATATGCAATAGTAGGTTTAACAGGAAAGCATGGGCCGCACATTCTTCAAAAAATATATAAACATGGTACATTATCGAAGCCTGTAAGCAATATGGATAGTGACGTCAGGGGCTACAGTCCCGGACTCCCCGGCCAGAGCGCTACTAATGCCCTGGCCGGGGATTCCATAGTTGAAAGTCTCTGACATTATTGTCCATGTATAGACAGTGATGTCAGGGGCTTCCCCAGGGTCAGAATCCCTGGGCCGAGCACTACCTGATACTCTTCCCTGGGATTCCTGCTTTCGGAAAGCTGCCCAAGGTATACGTTTAACATAATCCTACGGCAGATGCCATACAGTGGTATCTGTCATACATGGTATACTTTTTTTTGCAGGATCCCTCCGAATGGAATAGCGTAGTATACTACATTATTGCATCTTCCAAAAAAAAAGTATGCTGACGTATACTGGCCTGTCGGAGGCCAAAAGGACTCTCTTTTATTTACCTTGTCGGGCTAATGGAGCCCTATGGACATGTTTAGTGTGTACTTAGGGAGCTCTCTCAACGTGCACGCTAAACGTAGGGCCAAAACCTGATATGAAAAGACAACTTTGGCCATGTGATTTAAAGAGTAAGGGTATGTGCACACACACTAATTACGTCCGTAATTGACGGACGTATTTCGGCCGCAAGTAGTGGACCGAACTCAGTGCAGGGAGCCGGGCTCCTAGCATCATAGTTATGTACGATGCTAGGAGTCCCTGCCTCGCTGCAGGACAACTCTCCCGTACTGTAATCATGTTTTCAGTACGGGACAGTTGTCCTGCAGAGAGGCAGGGACTCCTAGCATCATACATAACTATGATGCTAGGAGCCCGACTCCCTGCACTGTGTTCGGTCCGGTACTTGCGGCCGAAATACGTCCGTCAATTACGGACGTAATTAGTGTGTGTGCACATACCCTAACTGTACTTTCAAAAAACGTTTGAAAGGTAAATTAGTGGTTTTGATCGTTGGGGTTCCACGTGCAGAGACCCCCACCACAGCTGAAATAAAACATTCTGTTTGAGCTCGTCTAGGCTGACGAGGACCACCGTTCAAAGTTGAAGATGCTGAGTGGACAGCTGAGCACTTCTGCAGCTTTGTTTCTTTGATTGTGGGGGTCTCAGCACCCGGACCCCCACCTATCAAAACTTCTGAGATGGCTCTATGACATATCAAAAGTTTTATGAATGTACAGTTACTTTTTAAGGAGCAGGCAAGCCCTGTGACCTGTATTGCATGTTGTAGTGAACTTCACAATTAATAATGCTCAAAAGGGGACACGGTTACACCTCTACTCCCTGTTCCCTATTGGCTTTAATTACAGCTGTAGAGGGCCAGAGTGATGGGAATGCAGAATAGGTGCCTGCCTAGGGCACTATTAAGGGAGGGATATATTAAACCTGAAACATCGTAGAACAAAAAGTATATTACCATTAAACCACCATAGGGCACAAGTGATTTCAAATCCCTAAAGCACTTAAACCACAAAGGATAGTTTAACATCCACTGGGAAAGTGGACCCACTGGGCTACTCTGCCCTAACGGAGTAGCAAATGGCCAAACAAGTATAGGACAGTTACTGGTCGATGGTACCTTGATGGCAGGCTAGTGCCGGATTACTGGAGGTAGGCTTGTACTGGATAGCCGGAAGCTGGCTCGTGCTGTATTATCTGAAGCTAGCTTGTGCTGGATTATCGGAAGCACAACTGGTCACGGACACCGGACTCACCACAGACACTGGACATGGATGCTGGACTTGTCATGGACACTGGACACGTCATGGATACGAATACTGGTCTCGTCACAGACACTGGACTCGACGTGGACATTGGACTCAGGATACAGGACTGCACACAGATGCTGGATAGTTACAGAGAAAAGGTTACAGGGAACTGGATACGGAACCTTTGCAGACTAATTCTGGGTTAGAACTAACATTGCTCAGGCACTGAGAAGTGAGAAAAGTTCCTTAAATGGTCCAAGGGATAGGCTGCGGGCACTGGCAGTTTAAGAGCTGGGAGGAGCATAGGCTGGGGGAGGAGAGATCAGAGCGGGCCGGTATCCCTGAGCAGGGAGACGCCGGCAATGCAGATAAGCAAGCTGGCGGCCGCTGGATTGAGAGAGACCCGCAGCTGCCGGTCCTACACTACCCCCCTCCTACGCCCCCTCTTCTTAGGTCCGGAGAGTAAGAGGAATTTTTTGATGAGCGCAGAGGCATTAATGTTCTCTGCAGGGCCTCAGGACCAAAACCTCTCCAGTCCACAAGGTAGAAAGTCTTCCCTCTAACCTTCTTGTAGTACAGAATCCCCTTAACTTCAAAAGCATCTGAAGAAACCCTGGGAGCAGACACAGAATTAGAGGATTTCAGGAGAGAAACATGGAAGGAGTTGTGAATCTTGAGAGTAGTAGGCAGACGTAGTTTGTAAGACACAGCATTGATTTGTCATAAGACTTCAAAAGGACCAAGAAACTTAGGGATCAAAATTGTAGGAGTATTTAGGCTAATATTTTTAGAGGATAACCAGACTTTAACTCTGGGAGAGAATTGAGGAGACGACCTTCTCTTCCTTTCAGTGCAATTTTTAAATCGAGCCACAAGATCGCTGAATTGTTTTTTTGCCAGATCTGAAGGAAACTTCCATAGAAAACCATCGCTGCAGGAACTTTGGAGGGGGCAGGCACCGGGGGAGGCACACGAGGATGTTGGCTGTAAACTATAAAAAACAGTGAAGTAGCTGTGGATTCACTCGTATGATTATTATATAAAAATTTGGCCCACGGGAGTAGACGTGCCCAGTCGTCATGTTAATCCGATACAAAATGGCAGAGATAGGTTTCGAGTACTGGGTTAATTCGTTCAAGTTGACCGTTGGGCTGCGGATGGTACGCTGACGAGAATTCTAGTTTTATGTCCAGGAGTTTACACAGATCTTTCCAGAATTTGGATGTGAACTGAACACCATCGTTACTGGATTCGTCACAAACACTGGACACGGATACTGGACTCGTCACAGAAACTGGACTCGTCACGGACACTGGACACGGATACTGGTCTCGTCACGGACACTGGACTCGACATGGACACTAAACTCAGGATACAGGACTGAACACGGATACTGGATAGGCATGGACACAGGTTACAGGGAACTGGATACGTGTAACGTCCGCGGTCGCTGACCACGAACTCCTCCAATCCTGTCGACGCCCTTCTCTCCAGAGATGTCTGCACATGCGGTTGTCCTGTTCCGCAGCTACCACTATGGTGCACTCGCGAGCTCAGTCCAGCCTTAAGGATCCAGAGCACACACATGTGTGAGTCTGTCTTTGCAAATGGTCTCCTAAGTGTTTTCCAGTTTGTAGTATTTCCTGTTCCTGCTACCTGTAACTTGTATCCCGTGCTATACTGGTCCAAGTGCCATATTGAGTTGGAGTTGTGCTGCACTGAGTACCACGCCTGCCCTGCTACACCACGCCTGGTGCCTGCCTGCTGCCTTGTCCCAGCCGAGCCTGTCTTACTACTGTCTGAGCTACCACAGGTACACCTATTCGAACTATAGACTGTGACCTGTGTCCTGCTGGCTAGCTGCCATACCGTTAAGGCGGTGCGGCCCAGTGGGTCCACGTACCCAACGTGATAATACGGAACCTTCGCAGACTAACTCTGGGTTAGCACTAACATTGCTCAGGCACTGGGGAAGTAGTTCCTTAAATGGTCCAGGGAGTGCTAGGATGAGCTGGAGGGCAATATTCTAGGCATAGGCTGGGGGACGAGGAGAGACTAGAGAATGCCAACATTCCTAGGCAGGGAGACGCCAGTGTCAGCGGAGTAGCAGCTGGCCAACAGGGTACAAAACAATGTCTATAGTTCAGAACGGGTACCTGAGGCAATGTAGACAGTAGCGGAGGCACGACTTGACTTTCACAGCAGGTGGTACCGTGGATGCAGTGGAAGACACAACTTGACTTTCACTTGTAGATACAATAGCACGGGATACAGGGTACAGGCAGCAGGAACGGGTAACACTGGGAACTGGAAAACACTGGGAGACCATTTGCAAGACAAACTTAGGTATACAAAAACGCTCAGGCAAGGAACCAGTGGGCAGAGCCCCTTATTATAGTCCAGCAGCCATTTGGGCTGATAACTGATGGGTGACAGCTGGATGAGTACTGGTCCTTTAAGGCCGTGCACGCGCGGGCGCGCGCGCCCTGCGGAAATCAGTCCGAGGACCCGGAAGACAGTTCCTGGAGGGAACTGACGCCGTGAAGAGTCCATGGCCGGGATCGTCAAGGGGTAAGTCTAAACGACGACCCCCCACCATAGACGTTACAGCAAGCGATGCGGATAAGCCAGCTCAAAGCCGCTGGGGTGAGTGAGACTCGTGGCCGCCAGCGCAACAGATACTATAATTGACATCTAGATCACTAGGGTTTTTACGGACGTAACTGAATAGCATTTTCATTGGACCACTGTGCAATATTATCATTTGGACAGTGTATGGCACTATTATGTTGAAACCGCATGGTGGTATTTATTCAGACATTATATGGCATTGTTATTTGGGAAAAATGCATACACCGTGTTCCAAATTATTATGCACATTGGATTTAAGTGTCATAAACATTTAATTATTCGTTTTTCAATTAAACTCATGGATGGTATTGTGTCTTAGGGCTCTTTGGATCATTGTAATCAATCTCAGACACCTGTGATAATTAGTTTGCCAGGTATGCCCAATGAAAGGAACACTACTTAAGAAGGACGTTCCACATTATTAAGC
Source organism: Rhinoderma darwinii (assembly GCF_050947455.1). Lineage (NCBI taxonomy): Eukaryota > Metazoa > Chordata > Amphibia > Anura > Rhinodermatidae > Rhinoderma > Rhinoderma darwinii. The sequence continues at coordinate 94,442,002 of NC_134691.1, forward strand.
AGGCCACAGGTTTCAAGCAATATGGGAAAGAAAAAGGATATCTCTGCTGCCGAAAAGCGTGAAATAGTGCAATACCGTGGACAAGGTATGAAAACATTGGATATTTCAAGAAAACTTAAGCGTGATCATCGTACTGTGAAAAGATTTGTGGCTGATTCAGAGCACAGATGGGTTCGTTCAGATAAAGGCATAATGAGGAAGGTTTCTGCCAGACAAATTAATAGGATTAGGAGAGCAGCTGCTAAAATGCCATTGCAAAGCAGCAAACAGGTATTTGAAGCCGCTGGTGCCTATGGAGTCCCGCGAACCTCAAGGTGTAGGATCCTCCAGGGGTTTGCAAGTGTGCATAAAGCTATTATTCGGCCACCCCTAAACAATGCGCACAAGCAGAAACGGTTGCAGTGGCCTCAGAAATACATGAAGACTTTATTTTCAAACCGTGTTGTTTACTGATGAGTGCCGTGCAACCCTGGATGGTCCAGATGGATGGAGTAGTGGATGGTTGGTGAATGGCCACCATGTCCCAACAAGCCTGCGACGTCTGCAAGGAGGTGGCAGAGTCATGTTTTGGGCTGGGATCATGGGGAGAGAGCTAGTAGGCCCCTTTAGGTTCCCTGACGGTGTGAAAATGACCTCTGCAAAGTACATAGAGTTTATGACTGACCACTTTCTTCCGTGGTACAAAAAGAAGAACCGTGCCTTCCGTAGCAAAATTATCTTCATGCATGTCAATGCACCATCTCATGCTGCAAAGAATACCTCTGTGTCATTGGCTGCTATGGGCATAAAAGGAGAGAAACTCATGGTGTGGCCCCCATGTTCCACTGACCTCAACCCTATTCAGAACCTTTGGAGCATCCTCAAGCAAAATATCTATGAGGGTGGGAGGCAGTTCACATCAAAACAGAAGCTCTGGGAGGCTATTCTGACATCCTGCAAAGATGCTCAAGCAGCAACTGTCCAAATACTCACAAATTCAATGGATGCAAGAATTGTGAAGGTGATATCAAAGAAGGGGTCCTATGTTAACATGTAACTTGGCCTGTTACGTTTTTTTTTTATTGAAAGAGCTTTTGATTTCTGTAAATATGACCATATGCTGCAAATTCAACAAATTACCATTTTAGTTCTCTTTACAACCTTTAAAATGTTTTGATCTCTGTTGTGCATAATAATTTGAAACAGTGCATTTTGAGATTTTTACTTCTAAAAAAAAAATCTGTTATCATTAGGAGATTTGTTCAATAAAATTTGCATTATACTCCAACGGTTGATGGCTTGAAGATTATACTGACTGTCATTTGCATCGACTATTTAGGAAAATCAGCGAAAAATAACATTTGCATAATAATTTGGAATGCGATGTATATCCTTTGAACCACTTGTTGCTTGTTTAAGCTGTTTCTCGGGATCCAAGAAACAAATTATTGAATGTGGAGCTGATTTGAGAGCATGGGTACTGTGTTCAGGTAAATGTATTTGTAGTGTGTAAGGGGTGGATGCAAGGTTGTCAACCTCTGGATAACTGAGCAAAAACTCACGGACAGACCAACATTTTTACAGACACTTTACAAAATCATTGCCTGTGCACTGTGCAGTGTTCTAGGAGTGACTTAGCAATCACAGCCCCGCTTGTAGCTTTCCCCCGCTAACATAGTGTGGGAAAACTGCAAGCGGTGCTGTGATTGGTGAGTCCTACTCACTCACCACTCACTCCACCCCCACCATCGCTACCACCATGGCATGTTTTAGACAAAGTCCTGGGCAAAGTTAAAAGTGGGGCCCCAAATGTTGAATTACTGTATGAATAATGCAGTCAATTCAGAAGGCGGTGTGCAGAGAACTGAATCGTTGATTTTTAGTGCGTCCAGTAGTGTTGTAAGCCCCAAAGCATATGTCCCCCCTCTCACACAAAAAAAACCTGTCTATATACATATACAGTTATTAAATCATACCACTATACCAGATGAAATATTACCTGCATAATGTTACTGAACAAAACTCACTATAAGACCAATAATAATGCAATATAAGGTCCACATAATACCGCCACACCATAACCACATAGTGACTGAATAATACCCCCATACTATTACTGAATAAAAAACACGATACAAAGGCCAATATTACCACCATGTAGTCACCATATAGTGGTAGATGCTAGTAATAAACGGGAGCTCTGCAGACCATATGAGTGATTACAGTACATTTATATCCAGTGACGTACAGGTGATGTTTTCTCTGATTAGAGTCGTTTACTTTCCCTTTTTGGTTCTTCATCCGGCCCAGACCACTGTGACGACTTATTCCATACACAACACTTCTCTGCAGAATTTGACACACAGACATGTTGGTTTCTCGCTTTTCCAGCACCCTCCACATCTATACTCCATCCTCTAAAGAAACTCGTAATCCACAGTGCCCCAAATGGTAATAATGGTCACTCACGACACCATAAAAGTTCCCCATCAGTAACCATGCCCCCACACAGTAATAATGCCCCTTTTGTGCCCCCTGTATAAAGTGCCACACACAGCCCCCTGTAGATAGTGCCACGCATACCCTCTTATAGATAGTGCCACACACACCCTCTTGTAGAGAGTGCCACACAGCCCCTCTTGTAGTTAGAGCCATACATAGTGCCACACAGCCCCTCCTTGTAGATAGTGCCACCCAGCCCCCTTGTACTTAATGCCACACAGCTCCCCCTTGTACTTAGTGCCACACAGCTCCCCCTTGTACTTAGTGCCACACAGCTCCCCCTTGTACTTAGTGCCACACAGCTCCCCCTTGTACTTAGTACCACATAGCTCCCCCTTGTACTTAGTACCACACAGCCCCCTTGTAATTAGTACCATATAGCCCCCCCTTGTACTTAGTGCCACAAAGCCCCCTTGTACTTAGTGCCACACAGTCGTCGTCCCCTAGTACTTAGTGCCATACATCCCCCAGAGCTGAGAGAGGTAGCCTACCACAACCACTCTCCGCCCTGCCTGACGTGACTCACCATTAGAAGCAGGTCATGCAGCGGTGGCAGTCTGAGTGAGGGCGGTCCTGGCCTAGGAGTGGACCAGTACAGTTACCTGATCTGAGTCACGTGAGGTCAACGGCCAGGTCAGGTGATTGGACTGGTCCACTCCTGGCACCGACCTCACTCAGACTGTCATTCACTTGGCAGCGACCTGCATATTTTCAGATTCCGCAGAAGACAAGCGGAATCTAAAAATATGCTCACGGTCTACTCTTCCCATTGCACTGCGCATGTACATTTTGGCGCATGCACAGTGAAACAATTCGGGAGAATGAGAAAAAATACTGGACTGTGCTTTTTTCTGTCAGACACTACAGACGGCAGAAAAAAAACACAACTTTTTGCGGACTGTCCGTAAATTTACAGATAGTTGACAACCCTGGGTGAATGTTATAAAGTGACTTACAACACTATGTACTGCCAGGAAGATATCACCGCTCAGTATCTTAAAGCTACGCAATGACTTGTGTCAACAGGCAGAAAAGTTCTTGGAACATCATTTTCTGGAAGTCTATGGTCTCAGTTTCTAACAACTCTAGTTTATCTCTAGAGCTATAGGATGATGTATTAATGTGACTACGTCATGTAACCGCTAAGCATGATGTCAGTATAAGCGCCACGTCATGGGGGCAGCATTATTTTTATGGATGAGAGATAGCTAAGGCTCATGAGGTGAATGATTTTTTTATGCCACTGTATTTATAAATGACAGAATGGGACAGATTTACTAAACTATCTAAGTTTGAGGCGGCGGAACTTAGATTTTCTGATTTTCTGACTGCCTTGTCGATTACAGTAGTTTATGCTGTATGGTAAATTTGGCGCATCTTGCTAGATATTCTAGACACTTCTCCCTTTCTTATACCACCAATAAGTTTACGCCAGTTTTTTGCACCAAAATAATGCTGCACTTTTGGCGCACAGTGTTGCATTTGAAGCCATTCCCCCTTTCCACTAGATCACGTTCTTTTCTAATAAAACATTCACCTTGTCAAGAGTGTTTTAAAAAATTATCTAAAACAGTCAATAAAGTTGGCGCACAGCATGCACACCAGAATTCTGGTGCATTTTGAATAGTAAATCTTCCCCATTGTATGTAAGCAGCACATTGATATAATTATATAATTGATGCTACAAACAGGTGCAGGTTTAATGTCTATAGGTACCTTTGGGTAATTTTATTTTTTTTTTTCTAATGAAATGCCTTTATTTAGTGATAAAAGTAACTTTTATAACGTACTTTTTTTTTTTTTTTTTTTTAAATGCACCGATTCACTTCTGTAGCTTCTACGTATCTCAGTACATAAAAGCTACAGAAAGCCGTTTTTAGCCGAATTTGTCAGAGCTACACTAACGGCTCAGTCTGCAGCTTCTGTATGCTCCTGAGCAATTTTCTAAGCTCAGTTCTGATCAAGTCAGAGTGGACTCATTTTTGGGATTTTTATTATTGGCCCCCTCTCCTCTATGTACACTCCTGTACATAATAATGTTCAATAAATATATATTATCATGACCTTATATGCTTACATGCAATAATCAACATCATATGTTGACAAAACTATAATAGAAAGTTATTGGACTCCAATGCTTGAGAGCTTGCAAAGAGCACCTGTCCTAGTGTTCCTCTGTGAATGACAGGAAGGACAGGAATCAAGGTGGACCCATCACATAAAATATAAAACAGACATTGGGAAATTACCGATATAAATTCTCAGTTCAGATTCTGAGCACTGAAATAAACCATTCCGTGTTATAGCTTATGAAATCAGCTCAACCCTTCAGATAGAAATATGTATTATTGTAATTACCCGTTGTCCGACTGTGGGACTGTGTGTATTATATATAGGGTCCCTGAGACAGACATAGATCTCTGCTATTGTTCTGTTCTACTGTTTTAATGTTAAGATTTTTACAGCAGTACTGACAGTCAGGAGTTAAATTGGGTACATTAAGTTTCACTTTATTGTGTTTATGCGTTTCAATGCTAGAATAGTGTCCTTATCAGAACAGTGGATTTAGAGACTGTTTTAAAGAATTTTAGGGTAATCAAATTGCACTATTTGCAATAATAAAGATTACTGTTGGCAACATCACCATTTTAACAAGTGTCACTCTTCAGGCAGTGACTTCGTGGATTCAGAGTCTTCTGCTAATATTATGTCTGTGGAATTTGCTATGTCTCTAGCTATGCCATTGATTGATTTGCCTAAACCTGTCCAGGTAGTGGGTATCGACTCCACTCCACTTGCTAATGGTTATTTTACGCAGCATACCCCTGTTTTTGAACTCATTGTTGGCTCCATTCATTTGGAGCAGTTTTCTGTACTGGTGATGCAGGGATTATCGTCCAATTTGGTTTCAGGCCTTCCCTGGTTGCAGATGCATAATCCCACGTTTAACTGGAGTACTGGGGATCTTACTAAATGGGGTAATGAATGCATGACGTCCTGTTTTTCTGTTAATTTTATTTCTCTCCCTGAGGAGGTGAACACTCTACCTGAGTTTATTCAAGACTTCGCTGTTGTTTTTTCTAAAAAGGCCTCCGAAGTGTTACCTCCTCATAGAGAATATGATTGCGCAATCGATTTGGTACCAGGAGCTAAGCTCCCTAAGGGTAGGATATTTAATCTCTCTTGTCCCGAACGTGAGGCCATGAGAGAATATATCCAGGAAAGCCTGGTCAAGGGTTACATTCGCCCCTCTACTTCTCCGGTAGGTGCTGGCTTCTTCTTCATAGGGAAGAAGGATGGTGGTCTTAGGCCGTGCATCGATTACCAAAACTTGAATAAGGTCACTGTAAGGAACCAGTATCCCCTTCCTTTGATTCCAGATCTCTTCATTCAGGTTCAGGGGGCCAATGGTTCTCTAAGTTTGATCTTCGGGGGGCTTATAACCTTATCCGAGTCAGAGAAGGGGATGAGTGGAAGACTGCGTTTAACACGCCCGAAGGTCATTTCAAATACCTCGTCATGCTCTTTGGGTTGTGTAATGCTCCCGCGGTCTTCCAGAATTTCATGAATGAGATTTTACGAGACTACCTGGGGGTATTTCTTGTAGTGTACCTTGATGACATACTTGTGTTTTCCAAGGACTGGTCCTCCCACATTGAGCATGTCAGGAAGGTGCTCGAGGCAATTCGGGAAAAAAAACTCTTTGCTAAATCCGAAAAATATGTGTTTGGGGTGCAGGAGATACCATTTTTGGGTCAAATCCTCACTCCTCATGAATTCCGCATGGACCCTGCCAAGGTTCAGGCTGTGGCTGAATGGGTCCAACCTGCCTCCCTGAAGGCGTTACAGTGCTTCCTGGAGTTTGCTAATTATTACAGGAGATTCATTGCTAACTTCTCGGTCATCACTAAGCCTCTTACGGATCTTATTCGCAAAGGTGCTGATCTCCTCCACTGGCCTCCGGAGGCGGTCCATGCTTTTGAGATCCTTAAGAATTGCTTTATCTCTGCCCCAGTGCTGATTCAGCCTAACCAAATGGAGCCATTCATCGTGGAGGTTGACGCCTCCGAGGTGGGAGTGGGTGCTGTCTTGTCCCAGGGTACCAGGTCCCTCACCCATCTCCGTCCCTGTGCCTACTTCTCCAGGAAGTTCTCGCCCACTGAGAGTAACTATGACGTGGGCAACCGCAAACTCTCAGTCATTAAATGGGCATTTGAAGAGTGGCGCCACTTCCTGGAGGGGGCTAGGCACCAGGTAACGGTCCTTACCGACCACAAGAATTTGGTCTTCCTAGAATCTGCCCGGAGGCTAACCCCGAGACAAGCTCGATGGGCGTTGTTTTTTACTAGATTCAACTTTGTGGTCACCTATAGGGCTGGGTCTAAAAATATTAAAGCTGATGCACTGTCGCGTAGCTTCTTGGTTAGCCCTCCTTCGGAGGAAGATCCTGCTTGTGTTTTGCCCCCAGGTATAATAATATCCTCTGTTGATTCTGACTTAGTCTCCGAAATTGCGACTGATCAAGGTTCAGCTCCCGGGAACCTTCCTGAGAACAAGCTGTTTGTTCCCATGCAATTCCGGCTAAGGGTACTCAGGGAAAATCATGACTCTGCCCTATCTGGCCATCCTGGCATTCTGGGTACCAAGCACCTCATTGCTAGAAACTATTGGTGGCCTGGGTTGCCTAAAGACGTTAAGGCCTACGTCGCCGCTTGTGAAATTTGTGCTAGGTCCAAAACTTCCCAGGTCCCCACCAGCGGGCTTACTATGTTCTTTGCCCATTCCCCAGAGACCTTGGACCCATATCTCCATGGATTTTATCACCGATCTGCCTCCATCTCAAGGCAAGTCGGTGGTGTGGGTTGTAGTAGACTACTTTAGTAAGATGTGCCACTTTGTGCCCCTCCAGAAACTACCCAATGCCAAGACGTTAGCTTCCTTGTTTGTCAAACACATCCTGCGTCTCCATGTGGTACCTGTCAATATTGTTTCTGACAGAGGGGTACAATTTGTTTCATTGTTTTGGTGAGCTTTCTGTAAAAAGTTGGAGATTGATCTGTCCTTCTCCTCGGCCTTCCATCCTGAAACTAATGGCCAAACTGAGAGGACTAATCAGTCTCTAGAACAATATTTAATGTGTTTTATCTCGGACTGTCAATATGATTGGGTCTCCATTAATTCCCCTCGCCGAATTTTCACTTAATAACTGAGTCAGTAACTCATCAGGGGTCTCCCCCTTTTTCTGTAATTTTGGGTTTAATCCACGGTTCTCCTCCGTTTCACCGGGTGGTTCCAACAATCCCGAGGTAGATGTTGTTCATCGAGAACTGTGCACAGTCTTGGCCCAGGTTCAGAAGAACCTTGAGGCGTCCCAGAGCATACAAAAGACTCAGGCATATAGAAGACGTTCTGCTAACCCCTTGTTTGTGGTTGGGGATCTGGTGGTCTTCAAAAAATTTGCGCCTTAAGGTTCCATCCAAAAAATGTGCTCCCCGGTTTATAGGTACGTACAAGGTCATTGAGGTCCTTAACCCTGTCTCCTTCTTGCTGGAGTAACACCCGTCTTTTCAAATACACAACGTGTTTCATTCCTCCCTCCTGAAACGCTGCTCCCTGTCCTTGGTTACCTTGAGGAAACCTCCGGTCCCTGTTCTCACCCCAGAAGGGGTAGAATTCGAGGTGGCCAAGATTGTGGACAGCAGGATGGTCCAAGGTTCCCTCCAGTACCAGGTCCATTGGGGAGGATACGGGCCTGAGGAGAGGACTTGGGTACCTGCCCGAGATGTTCACGCTGGGGTATTGCTCAGGAGGTTCCATCTTCGGTTCCCCAATAAGCCAGGTCCACCTAGGAAGGGTCCAGTGGCCCCTCATAAAAGGGGGGTACTGTAAAGGATCTGCCAGACACAGCTTCCGTGTCGACGCCCGTGGTTAATCAGTCTGCATCTGCTCCTAGGTCTGTTAGAGTGACTCGATCTGCTACCACCCAGTCTGGTAGGTTGAGGAGTGGGAGAACCTATCACAGCCTGGCCAGACGGTTCTAGCTCCCGCCCCCGGTCTATGTATACCTTCATTTGCTTCTTGTCTTTGCCTGTGATTCTCTCTTGTTTCCTGGCTCTGCTGTTATTGACCTCAGCTTCATTTTGACCCTGGCTTTACTGACTACGCTCCTGCTCTGCGTTTGGTACCTCGTACACTCCTGGTTTGACTCGGCTCGTTCACTACTCTTGTTGCTCACTGTGTTGCACGTCATTACAGAACATAAGAGACTTCTTCCAGTTTATATGTAGTTCAGAAAACTGCCCAAATTTGTCAAAACTTTTCATAATACTTGGGTTCGCTTTCCTAGTATTGCCAAAAAACAGTAACAAACTGTCGGCATATAGAGAAATCTTTGCCTCAGTTTGTCCATATCTGAATCCCTCTATCTCCTTCTTACTTCTAATAATTAGCGCAAGAGGCTCAATAGCACAGGCAAAAAGGAGAGGGGATAAAGTGCAACCATGTCGTCTCTTTCTTGATAACCTAAAGCTGAGGGATATTTCCCTATTAATGGTCACCCGGGCCCTTAAATCTGCATACAACAGCTTTTTCTAAGAAATAAAATTGTAACATATGCCAAATTTCCACAACCCACAAGTATTTCCAATCAATAAACGCTTTAGACATGTCAAGTGATATTATAGATCAATCTCCCATGTTAGTAGAGTCTATTTATAAGTACAAGAATATCATTAACCGATTTTCCCGGCATAAAGCCACATTGGTCATGATGGACCAGAGTAGCAATAATTTTATTAAGCCATGTCAAGAGGACCTAAGCAAATAATTTTGTTTCAAACTTTATCAAGGAGATAGGTGTAGATGAATCTACGAGAAAGAGATTCTTATCTTTCTTCAAAATAAGAACAATCAACGTCTCCTTCATATAGTCTGAGAGAATCCCCTTCACAAGATAGGAGTTATACGTTTGTAACAACTGCACAAGGAGTATATCTTGATATTCCCAATAGACCTCAAAAAAGATTTCCATCAATACCTGGGGACTTGTTTAACGGCATAACCATTAATGTGTTTTTAATTTCCTCCAGGGAAATTGGGTGAGCTAACAATTCTCTCTGATCAATGGATAGAGATGGAAACTGAACCATAGTCTAATAATTATCAACTTCCTTAAAGAGTAAAATGCCTCAAATTCCTGGTGGATGTCTGAACTATCGTGCAATAGTCTTAGGTTTGCTGCCTGAATACTGAGCATGAACCAAGATTTTTTTCTGGTTCTTTAAAAAAGAGCAAAGTATTTTCCATGACTAAATTATTATGAACTGTCTGAAATGCCTCCCATGACTCCCTGTTATCATCTATTGGATTAATCAAATATCTGATCTTGGCTTCTTGGGAGTTTTTTCTGTAAAGATGATTTAACCTTCCTCTGTTTTCTCTTGACCATAGTCATCTTTTCCCAGAAAATCCCCCTTAAATAAGCCTTTGCGGTATCTCATACTATGGTTTCTCTTGAGGACCCATTTTTCATTTGAAGGAAAAATTCAAGTTGTTGCCCTATCGAATATTTACCACTAATAAAATCCAGACTTATGTTGAATCTCTTTGTGATACATTATGTTACAAAACCCATTTCCAATATCAGTGGTTTATGGTCAGACATTATGTTACAAAACCAATTTCCAATATCAGTGGTTTACGGTCAGATATGTCTCTTGTTGTGTATTCAACTCTTCTGACCAGTCGTGCACTGCCCTAATCTACCAAGGCCATATCTGTACGGGAGAATATTTTGTGTGTTTTATAATAGCAAAAAAAATTGTATGTTCTTTAAATGAAATGGCCTCCATGCATCTTCTCAACCAAATTCTAATAATTTAACAAAGGGAGGAGGCTGACCATTAATTTAGATCTAGCCAGCCAATTCCACCTATCCAATGACATACAGCACTGAGCACTGTGTTATAGTCGCTCACCCCATAGAACTAATGTAGCTTGATCATCACCACTGAATTAAATGGGGGAGGGATATAAATATTAGCAAGTACCATTATCAAGCCTCTAATTTTCGCGTACAGAAATAAGTATCAGCCTTTTGTATCAACTTTTTGTGATATTAACTCAAAATTAATACTCCTATACATCAGGATACAGACTCCTCAAGAGAAATTGGAATATTTTGTAGATAAACTGTGTGCCACCCACTTTTTCTTTATATATTGCAATGTGTCCTCTACCAAGTGCAATTCTTGTAAGCATATAATAAATGGTAAGCAACTTGAAATTAGATTAAAAACAGACAAACATTTCAATTAGTCTGGTAATCCCTTCACATTCCAGTACAATATTCTAATAAGCATTAATAAAAACAAAAACACAAATGACCCTTTGATTCCACAGACAGCTAGCCCCCTGAAAAAAACAACACAGAAACAATTCATTCAGGGGGTATAAAAAATACAACAAAATAGTCCCTAAACAGCTGCAAATATATTGTTACTTCTGCATCTATAACCAATAATCGAAATTATCACTACACCACAAATTTAATACCTTATTTTCCCCTAATATATAAAATATTAAATATTAAATTTACTCATATCGGCCCTTATAAGGGAAACATCAATTTTAATGCTACCAATTTGCTGTGTTAGATCATTCAATTGGCCATTACAGAGGTTTATAGCTTTAAAAACATCTCCCAGATTGGGTTCTGCCACCATGGGAAAAACCATCCTAAAGGAGCTCTAGCACAGTAGCGGTACACTCAACGCAACTTAAAGATCAGTCAATAGGGTTAGCAGTGGCAAGATTTGCTTGCGGTGTTGCTTCTTGCATATTGCCGGATATGGTAGAATTGCTCACTTTCTCTAGCGGTGTACTCTTCATAGTGTTCTCGGCTATGCCAGCGGGCTTCAAATATTTATCCATTTTAGTAGCTGCGGTACCTCTGGTGGTATTTTTTGGGCTTCCTGGGGAGGGAACCTGCCCCTTCAACTTTCTATCTTTGACATTAATATTTCTGGTGTTGACACCCAGGTTCTATTTTCTAGGCATAGAAGAAGCAGAGGTCAAATAAGCACCCGATTTTTTCACTAAGGTAAAACTTATTATTCCAGCCACCAAACCTCCCCAGCCAGGAAGATCAGCTGTTCGGGGGCCAGGCAATTGATCAATTGTAGTGTTAAGAGGCAAAATAACAGGTATATCCCAGACTTCAGTCAAAAGACCTCTCCAGCCAGGTAGATCAGCTGATCCCATACCAGTCAGTAGGCAGTTATAATGTTAAGTGCAGGAAAAAAACCAAAGGGGCATCTGCCACTCCATCCACATACCTCTCCAGCCAGGTAAATCAGCTGTTTGTGTTCATGACACATAGGCAGGAATGATATTAAATTCAGGGAGGAAACAAGGGGGCATCCACCTCTCCAGCCAGGATGATCAGCTGTTCTGATGCTAAGCTCATCAGCATCTGCTTCAGCTCTTCTCCCTCCTAATTTCAGGCACATCAAGCCTGGTCAGCCGTGCTCCACGCCAAACAGTCGTCAATCCAGAACAGCGCTGAAATGATACACCACACAGATGGCATGCCAGGAGTCAGAAGCCGCCTAAGCCACTCTCCACTGGTAGGCCCTCAGTAATCCTCTCACAATGTCGACTGGTCCAGACAAATGAACAGTTAGGCAGTTTAGACTGCACAAAAGCCAAGTTATCCGCTCTCCATGCTGGCTGATCCAGAAAATCAGCACTTCAGGGAGGACAGAGTGGATCAGCATGGCCACCAGTATGATGCAGCAGGTTACAGGCAGTGAGCAGCGGCACGTTACTTCTGCCTCCATGCTCAACGATGGGGGTCTTTTAGTGAGTGTAGTATTGCCCTCTAATTTAACATAATTAGGCACTTGTATGATTTCCCAAAGATAATGTTATACTTCTTTAGTATGTCTAGTTCCTGCCATAAGCCACACTTTAGTTTTGTGTAGTGATATTTTAAAGTGATTTTACAATTTTAGCTGGGCTACCCACCTTTGCCTTGATTGGCTAATACTACTCAAAAAGTATGCATTCTCAGATAAACATGAGCACCTACTCAAGAAGTTTTACTTTAGGAATGTATAATAACCCCATCCTCTTGACGTCTCATATCACTGAGGAAGCATTTGCTTTAAAACTTGGGGTCCCGCACCCGAGAGCCACCATTTGTTTGCTCTACAGTAGTGAAAGTTGGGATACATTATTCCTTTTATCTACACATCAATGAAGAGTATTTTTCCCAATAGCTTCAGTAATCAATAATTTAGTTTTTTATTTTACTTAACTGATTTTGAGATAAAAGAACAGAATTGCTTTTAAAGTACAAAAATAATTATGGACCTCTTGAAACGTAATGTCTGTGTTTTATTTCTCATCAGAATTCATTAGTGTGCAACATCAATAATTTAGCCCCTCATTTACTAACACTGACTTGGCTGAGTAGTTCAATCATGTAACCCTGTAAACTCACTTTCCATTAAAATGAATGTTGCTGACAAAGGACAACGAAAGAGATACTCTATTTATTAACTAAAGAGAGACTTCATTTATCAATGTTTTAAATTTGGAGCTTTATGCAACAGAAGTTTGTATTAGGTCCAAGTTTTGGTCTTGAAACCAGAAGAGAATTTAACCTTTTCTAAAATAAAATATTTGATGTGAATTTTTTGAATTGCAAATGAATTTCAAAAATTTAGGAACTTTTATGGTGCATGTAAGTAATGTACATGAGGTATAAGGCCCCTGCACACGGCCCTAGCCGTAATCCTGGTCCGTGATTATGGCTACGAACAGCAGCGAACATTCACCCGCAATTGTGGGCCGCCCTCCCATTATAAAGTATGGGAGCACGGTCCGTAAAATCAAAAAATAGGGCATGTCCTATTTTTTGCGGCAAAGTTAACTTATCATGTTATGGAACTTATTGGTAGATAATTACATTCTTGGATTTATATTCCTGTTCAACTGTGGCATTGATAGAAATTGTCTTGACTTATGCAATGCAGTCTGTTTGGCCAAAACCTTTTGATTCCCTTATCTGTAATTAATAATTGAAAATTCGGTGTAGACTTTTGATCTATAACTAACAAGTTATGAGTGTATATGTTTAATAGTCTTACCTCTGATATATTGTAGAATTTGTTCTTAAAAAGCAAAGTACCGCTTACCTCACGTTTGGCCATAAGGCAACTTATACAATCTCAAATCCATCTGCAATTAGTATTATATTTGGGATTTTTATAATGTAGTTAGTATTTTGGGGGCTCTATAACACTTTATTCACTTAAACCCTATTGGGTTTAATTAGGTAAAGAAAAAAGTCACTATACTGGACACATCCATTACACCAAGTAGACTTAACTGGACCCAAAGGGTGCTTCTTGTGATGCCCCTGCTTATCTGTTTAATGTCACATCACCATTGTTACACCACGGCTCGGTTGCCGTCATGAACATGTACATCACATTTATTTGGGGATTTCTCCAATAAACTGCATTATGGTGCTTATTTCAGGCTAAATGTGTTAAACATTTAACAACATAAAAATGCCAATTATTGTTCTCTGACCTATAGGAATACTGATACATTTTTTTTACAAAGAACATCTGACACTTGTCATTTTTAATTGGAAATTACCGTAATACAAGCAACCAGTGCTGTTTATGGTTCATAACCCAAATTGCTTATCTTTAGATTGTATTGCAGCTTTATTTGTAGTACGACATGTTATGTGAGTTCTAAATAGTTAATGGAAGAAGGTTCATTTGGGGTGGTGTAGGTTGTTTATAAAATGGTTAAAAGGTTGTTAGGCTGCATATCTGGACAATTTTATGACATAGTGAAACATTGGGAAGGTTCATATTGTTACATTACCTTTGATAATTGTACTCTCATAGATGTAAAAGTTATGAAATAAGTGTGTTGACAAATAGCACCTTGGGAAAGTATTTACCTCCTTGGTGTTTTCCTTGTTTTGTTGCATTACAACCTTGAATTTAAATGGATTTTTGGTGAATTTGTACCATTTGATTTACACAACACGCCTAACACTTTGAAGGTGCAAAATAACCTGCTGAAAGTAAATATTTTGTGGAGTCTCCTTTTGCTTCAATTACAGATGCAAATCCCATTAGGATATGGGGTATGCCTCTATTAGCACATCTAGACACTGGGATTTTGCCTATTCTTCTGGGCAAAACTGCTCCAACACCTTCAAGATAGATGTGTTGGAGTCTTCAAGTCATGCCACAAATTCTCAATTGGATTGAGGTCTGGGCCTTGACTAGGTCATTCCAAGATATTTAACCCCTTAACGTCCGGCGTATAGTGTTTTTATGTCGGACGTTTGGGGTAGTTCTTCTGAAGTGCTGCCTTTTCATGTCGGCACTTCAGAAGAACTTTTCCAACATCGTGCAGGGTGCTCCTGAAGTCCGGGCTGTTGTTAAAAGCCTCGGGCTTCAGGGCAATGATCGGAGACCACTAGCAGTGGTCTCCGATCATATTTAACCCTTCAGATGCGGCACTCAATAGCGAGCGCCACATCTGAGTGGTTTTAGAGAGAGGGGGCTCCCTCTCTCACCCCACTGGCATCCCGCGTGCATCGTGAGTTGCCGATGGTTTCTGTGGCAGCCTGGGGGCCTAACAAAGGGCCCAGGTCTGCCTTTAGTGATTGCCTGTTAGGCCATGCCAGAGGCATGACCTAACAGATGCCTGCCAGTTTTACACTGACAGGCAATAATATATTATATTATTATAGTGTATAATAAAAGCGATCAAAAGGTCGCACAGTAAAGTCCCCTAGTGGGACTAAAAAAAGTTAAATAAAGTTTGAAATAAATAAATGAAAGTCCCAAGTAAGAAAAAATTAAAAACCCAATTTTTACCCTTACAAAATACATTATTATGAAAAATGTGGTATCGCCGTGTCCGTATCATTACCCAGCCATAAAACGATTACATTACTTAACCCGCACGGTGAATGCTGTAATTGAGAATTGCTGTTTTCTGTTCATCCTACTTTCAAAAAAATTTGATAAAAAGTTATCAAAAAGATGCATTTACTCCAAAACGGTACCAATAAAAACTACAAGTCGTCCTGCAAACAAAAAGCCCTCATACAGCTGCATCGGTCGAAAAATATGGTTCTTAAAATATGGCGACACAAAAACTTAACTTAATTAAACGTAAACGTAATTTTGAAGAAAAAGTGTTTTTACTGGTTAAAAGCAGGGAAACATAAAAAACCTATATAATTTTGTATCGCCGCAATCGTAACGACCCGCTGAATAAAGTTATTATGTTATTTATACCACACGGTAAATGGCGTAAAATTAAGACGCAGAAATAAAATGCCAAAATTTCTGTTTTTTTCCAGTACCCCACTAAAAAAGTTAATAAAAAGTTAATCAATAAATTATATGTACCCCAAAATGGTGCTATACAAAAATACATTTTGTCCCGCAAAAAAAGTCCTTATACAACTATGTCGACGGAAAAATAAAAAAGTTATAGCTCTTTGAATGCAACTATGGAAAAACTTAAAAAATTGCTCGGTCAATAAAGCGTCATACACTTGTCTTTAGAACGCCCACTTGGTAAAAAGGTAAAAAACGCCCAGTTGTCTACTAAGAAACTAAATAGCACAAATCTAAAATTGTTCATAACTTGCTCAAAAATTATAGTTTTTCAAAATAAAAAACACTGTTGTTATCTATATTACAGAGCCGATCACATTATGTAGGAGATAGAGCACTTATAATGTGGTGACAGAGCCTCTTTAAGGTTTAAAATACCTTTGGTATTAAGGGGTTAAATATTTCCCATTTAAAGCCCTCCAGTGTAGCTTTAACAGTATATTTAAGGTCATTGTCCTGCTGGGAGGTGAACCTCTGTCCCAGTCTCAAATCTCTGGCAGACTGAAGCAGGTTTTCCTCAAGAAATACAGGGCATTTACTGCCATTCATCTTTCCTTCAATCCTGACCAGTATTCCAGTCCCTGATGATGAAAAGCATCCACACAGCATGATGCTGCCACCACCGTGCTTCACTGTGGGAATGGTGTTCTTGGGGTGACAGGAAGTGGCCAAAATGTTCAATTTTAGTCTCATCTGACCAGAGAACCTTCTTCCGTGTGTTTGGGGAGTCTGCCAAATGCTGTTAGTTAACTCAAAACTCTTCCATAAAGTCGCACTTTGTGGAGTGTACGGCTTATAGTGGTCCTATAGACAGATACTTCCATCTCCAGAGTGGATCTTTGGAGCTCCTTCAGTGATATCGTTGGTGTCTTTGTAGAATCTCCGATTAATGCTCTCCTTGCATGGTCTGTGAGATTTGGTGGGCGGCCTTCTCTTGTCAGGTTTGTAGTTGTGCCAAATTCTTACAGTTTTTGTTATAATGGATTTAATGTTGCTCCACCGGATGTTCAAAGTTTGGGATATTTTTTATAACCCAACCCGGATGTAAACTTTGTCTCTGACCTGTTTGGAAAATTCCTTAGTTTTCATATATGACTTGCTTAATGGTGTTGCAGACTCAGGGGTCTTTCAGAACAGGTGTACAGTTTTTATACTCATTACATTTCTACTAATTATGTAACTTCTGAAGTTAATTGGTTTACCAGATCTTATTTAGCAGTTTCATAGCAGGGGAGTTGAATACATATGCACTTACAACTTTTCAGTTTTTTTAAATTTTTTATAAAGAGGTTTTTTTCATTCCTCTGTAACAATTTTGGACTATTTTGTCAGATTTATTAAATTAAAATGTATTTCAATTCCTGCTTGTAATGCAACAAAACAGAACAAACACCAACGGGATGCATACTTTCGCAAGGCACTGTAAAACAAAAAACTGCACTTCCACTTTCAGGCATTTAATTTTAAAAAGGGCGAAATCTCAGATTTATGGAAATTGAAGTTTTTCATTATAATGTAGAGGTATTTCACATTATGTCGTTTCTGCAGTAGTTTTATGAACATCACTCTCTTTAGAATTCTCTGCTTCTATCACAGCAAGAAGTCACAGCGTGATTTGAAGAACAAATCAGCATCTGAGTTACATCCACCCTCTCAGCTGCAAACAAAGCCTTGTCTCTCTATGCCTCAGAAGCTGAAGAAAGTGCCCTTTAGGCAATATAGTAGTAACTCGCAGGTTGTAAAGAGCGATAATAACGCACCCATAGGCTTCTACGGAGGCCTTAAAGAGGCTCTGTCACCAGATTTTGCAACCCCTATCTCCTATTGCAGCAGATCGGCGCTGCAATGTAGATAAGAGTAACGTTTTTTTTTTTTTTTAAACGAGCATTTTTGGCCAAGTTATGACCATTTTTATATTTATGCAAATGAGGCTTTCTAAAGTACAACTGGGCGTGTTTAAAGTAAAAGTACAACTGGGCGTGTATTATGTGCGTACATCTGGGCGTTTTTACTTCTTTTACTAGCTGGGCGTTGTGAATGGGAGTGTATGATGCTGACGAATCAGCATCATCCACTTCTCTTCGTTAACACCCAGCTTCTGGCAGTGCAGACACACAGCGTGTTCCCGAGAGATCACGCTGTGACGTCACTCACTTCCTGCCCCAGGTCCTGCATCGTGTCGGACGAGCGAGGACACATCGGCACCTGAGGCTACATTTGATTCTGCAGCAGCATCGGCGTTTGCAGGTAAGTCGATGTAGCTACTTACCTGCAAACGCTGATGCTGCTGCAGAATCAACGGTGCCGATGTGTCCTCGCTCGTCCGACACGATGCAGGACCTGGGGCAGGAAGTGAGTGACGTCACAGCGTGATCTCTCGAGAACACGCTGTGTGTCTGTGAACTGCCAGAAGCTGGGTGGTAACGAAGAGAAGTGGATGATGCTGATTCGTCAGCATCATACACTCCCATTCACAACGCCCAGCTAGTAAAAGAAGTAAAAACGCCCAGATGTACGCACATAATACACGCCCAGTTGTACTTTTACTTTAAACACGCCCAGTTGTACTTTAGAAAGCCTCATTTGCATAAATATAAAAATGGTCATAACTTGGCCAAAAATGCTCGTTTTAAAAAAACAAAAAAGTTACTCTTATCTACATTGCAGCGCCGATCTGCTGCAATAGGAGATAGGGGTTGCAAAATCTGGTGACAGAGCCTCTTTAAGATAATTTATTATCAGCCACAGTACACAGGCCTGAGCCTGTATAGCATATAGTCAGCAAACATCACTGGCGTAGCTATAGGGGTCGCAGCGGTCGCAATTGCGACCGGGCCCCGAAGCCAGGGGGGCCCACGGCCCCTCGCACCACATCAATAAAAAGTTACTATAGTAACTCGGGCCGCGGGCCCCTGTTACTATAGTAACATACTTTACTTACCTTCCTGGTTCCGGATGGCAGCGGAGGTCCTGAGGTCAGGCGCTGTGCGCAGAGCATGACGTCACAGCGCTATGCGCCGCGCACAGCATCGAGACGACAGAACTCCCGCCGCGGCCGAAGAGGAAGGTAAGGTTTGCCCTGACTGGCGGGGACCGACTCCCGGGACCCGCCAATCAGCTGTTTTGAAGGGGCCGCAGCACTCGTACGAGAGCTGCTCCCCTTCATTCCGGTCACACTGTGAATCGGTGTCGGCGATTCACAGTGTGAGCGAGTAGTGAAATGAAGGGGAAGCAGCTCTCGTACGAGTGCTGCGGCCTCTTCAAAACAGCTGATTTGCGGGTCCCGGGCGACACATCAGCTATTGATGGCCTATCCTGTGGATAGGCCATCAATGTTTAGGGACTGCACAACCCCTAAGCCTACGATGTAGCAGGCTTAGGGGCCCCATGAGACAGGATCACAGATTGTGTGATCCTGTCTGCTGGGCCCTCTATCTAAGCCAATCACATGGTAGGCTTAGATACATGGCCCATGTGTGATCTTGTCTGGTGGGCCCTGTATATAAGCCTACCACACTGTAGGCTTAGATACATGGCCCATGCGTGATCCTGTCTGCTGGGCCTTGTATCTAAGCCAATCACATGGTAGGCTTAGATACATGGCCCATGTGTGATCCTGTCTGCTGGGCCCTGTATCTAAGCCTACCACACTAGGTTTAGATACAGGGCCCCAGCACACAGTAATCTTATACTGTATAAGATTACTGTCTGCTGGACCCTGTATCTAAGCCTACGTTGTGGTAGGCTTAGATACAGGGTCCCACAGACAGTATCACACATGGGCCCTGTATCTAAGCCTAACACACGTGTTACTAATCATTTTTTGTGTGTTTTCTTACAGGTTCGGTCGTTGGACTACGGAGGATTCCAGGACTACTTCGATGACGGCTTTTCTTTTTATTATCAATAAAATGGTTAATGAGGGCTGTGTTTTTTTTTTTTATTTCAATAAAATATTTTTTTTATGTCTTTGTGTTTTTTTTTAAACTATATTACTACCACCTTAGTAATGGCCGCCGGCTGATTGACAGCATCCATTGCTAAGGCGGGGCTTAGTGTTAGCCGGTGCAGAGGCTAACACTAACCTCCTTTATTACCCCGGTACCCACCGCCACCAGGGGTGCTGGGAAGAGCCGGGTACGATCCAGTACCTGACCATCTGTAGTGATGGTCGGCCGCTGGGGTGGCCGCAGGCTGGTATTATCAGGAGGGGAAAGGCCAAAAACAGTGGCCCTTCCCACCCTGGTGATGCTAGGCTGCTGCTGCTTTATTGTATCTGGCTGGTTATGAAAAATGGGGGGGACCCCACGTCATTTAATTTTTTTGGGGAAAGAACGATGTGGGGTCCCCCCTCAATTTTCAGAACCAGCCAGATGCAACACAGCAGCAGCAGGCAGCATTACCAGGGTGGGAAGGGCCACGGTTTTTGGCCTTCCCCAGCCTAATACTACCAGCCTGCGGCCACCCCAGTGCCTGCCCGTCACTACAGATGGTCGGGTACTGGTTCGTAGCCGGCTCTTCCCAATACTCCTGGTGGCGGTGGGTATCGGGGTAATAATGGGGTTAGTGTAGCCTCTGCACCTGCTAACATTAAGCCCCGCCTTAGTAATGGAGGTTGTCAATCAGCCAGCGGCCATTACTAAGGCGGTGATAATAAAGTTTAAAAAGATACAAGCACATAGAAAAATATTTTATTGAATTAAAAACACAACCCCCATTAACCATTTTATTGAGAATAAAAAAAACGCCGTCATTGAAGTCCTCGAATCCGAAGTCCAACAACCGAACCTGTAAAAAAAACACAAACACACAAAAATAATCAGTAACACATAAAGAAGCAAAATTATTATTCTTACCTGTCCTGGGTCCAGCGCTGGAGCCGCAATGTCAGCGAGCTGAGCCCTGTATCTAATCCAATCATGTGTGATACTGTCTGCTGAGCTGTGTATCTAATCCAATCATGTGTGATACTGTCTGCTGGGCCCTGTATCTAATCATATCTTGTGTGATATTGTCTGCTGAGCTGTGTATCTAATCCTATCATGTGTGGTACTGTCTGCTGAGCCACTGTATCTAATCCTATCATGTGTGATACTGTCTGCTGAGCTGTGTATCTAATCCTATCATGTGTGATACTGTCTGCTCAGCCACTGTATCTAATCCTATCATGTGTGATACAGTCTGCTGGGCCACTGTATCTAATCCTATCATGTGTGATACTGCCTTCTGAGCCACTGTATCTAATCCTATCATGTGTGATACTGTCTGCTGGGCCCTATATCTAATCCTATCATGTGTGATACTGTCTGCTGAGCCACTGTATCTAATCCTATCATGTGTGATACTGTCTGCTGAGCCACTGTATCTAATCCTATCATGTGTGATACTGCCTTCTGAGCCACTGTATCTAATCCTATCCTGTGTGATACTGTCTGCTGAGCCACTGTATCTAATCCTATCATGTGTGATACTGCCTTCTGAGCCACTGTATCTAATCCTATCCTGTGTGATACTGTCTGCTGAGCCACTGTATCTAATCCTATCCATAGTGTATAGGGTCGTAGTGCTATAGATATGCTATGCTGTCTCCTATACACACACTTTTTTTTGGGCGGACACATATGTATTGGGGCTATTTCCCTGACATTTTAAGCCCTGAGGGTCTGTTCACACGGCAGCGTCCGTTACGGCTGTAATTACGGGGCTGTTTTCAGGAGAAAACAGAACCGTAATTTCAGCCGTAATGGCATGTGCAGGCGTCTTTCGCTGCGTCCATTACGGACGTAAATTGGAGCTGTTTTTCTATGGAGTCCATGGAAAACGGCTCCATTTACGTCTGAAGAAGTGACAGGCACTTCTTTGACGCGGGCGTCTTTTTTACGCTCCGCCTTTTGACAGCGGCGCGTAAAAAAAAATGACCGTCGGCACAGAACATCGTAAGACCCATTCAAATGAATGGGCAGATGTTTGCCAACGCTTTTGAGCCGCATTTTCGGACGTAATTCAATTCTAAAACGCCCGAATTACGTCCGTAAATAGGGTGTGTGAACCCAGCCTTAGTGACGCCCCGGCTGCTAGTGCTGCATTGTTGGGTTACTTAGGAGACCCAGCGATGCAGCTGAAAGCTGCGGACCGTCGGCCATGAGAAGTTTGCGGGGGGGGGGGGCCCAGTAAGAATTCTTGCATCGGGGCCCATGAGCCTTTAGCTACGCCCCTGGCAAACATTGTACAAACATTGTACTCGGCAAGAAGTTGCAGTTTTGATTTGACTTTGGCAGACAAAAAGGTGGATATGGCCGTCTTTTTGTACTGCTAATAGCCTTATGACTTTGAGGTTTACAATCTTTTTAAGAAACAATGTAAAGTATTTACTATCTATCGTTATGTATGGAGAATATTTGCATCAGTATAGCTCATGCTGTGTGGTTACATAGTAATATTTTACATTTGCAATATTAGCTAGCATATCTAACATATAACATAAATTACTATTAACATTTCATTTTGATTTTCTCTATCCCACATATTCTGACATCAGCACCCAGGAAGGTTATTCCCCGCTGCTGCCGTCTGCTTTGCATTTACGTCCTGTGCAGTTTCTTTTACACAGGACACACACCATGGGAGGGGGCCTTCTCCTTCCTTGCACTGAACACATGAACACTAGTAAATATTCCTACAGGAATTTTGAGGCAGATTTTAACCTGCCAACAGAACACTTGCCGTGTTTTTCGGCCATGGCCATTGAATACCGTGTGCAAAAAACGCAGTGAAAACCGTTTTCTCTGCCTCCCATTGATGTCAATGGGAGGTCAGAGACAGAAATGCCTGAAGAAAGGGCTTGACGCTTCTTTTTCCCGCGAACGTATTTTTCCGCCCACGGGAAAAAAACACCTCTGCCTCCCATTGAAATCAATGGGAGGCATTTTCATAAGTTTTTGGTGCACTTTCCGACGCGGTTTCCGTGTCAAAAACCACCAAAAACCTCAGTGTGAACAGGGCCTAAGACACTTTATTACATAAACCTAAAAACAAAACAGTAAATAACATATACATATTTGGTATCCAACAGTAACAACCTATAAATACAGTGAACACATTAGTTATAGTGATTGGTAAATTACAAAAATATAAAGAACTACAGATTTTCTTGCAAAAAACAAGACCAAGGTACGCCAATGTAAAAATAAAAAAGTTACGACTATTGTAGCGTGGGAGGGCAAAAACCCAAAAAAATTATTCTGCCCATCTCAATAAATACAGCACCCACATTTCCATCAGTAAAAGGATTAAATTAGAAACTTTGTGGCATGCAGCTGTCTCTCTTCTTCTTAGGCTTTATTCAGATGAACGGGAAAAACGTCCGTGCAACGTGCGTGATTTGCACGCGCGTTGCACGGACCTATATTAGTCTATGGGGCCGTGCAGACATGTCCGTGATTTTTACTCAGCGTGAGTCCGCTGAAAAAAAGTCACGACATGTCCGTTCTTTGGGTGTTTTGCGCGAATCACGCACCCATTGAAGTCAATGGGTGCGTGAAAACCACGCATGTCGCACGGAAGCACTTCCGTGCGAACAGCGTGATTCAGGCAACAGCTGTCAAAAGGATGAATGAAAACAGAAAAGCACCACGTGCTTTTCTGTTTACAAACATCCAAATGGAGTGTCATTATGATGGCGGCTGCGCGAAAAGCACGCAGCCGCGCATCATATGCTGCTGCCCCACAGAGCTGTTAAGTGGCTCACGCTCGTGTGAGTGAGGCCTTAGAGTATGTTCATACATGGTCTTTTCACCAGGGCTTTTTTATTTCTTATTTTTTTGCAATTTTTTATTAAAAATGAGAGGAAAAAATATGAATGTAATTAAAAATAAAAACACAAAAACAGTAGCAAAAACTTCATATGTGTACATGCCCTTAGTGCCACATGTGCTATTATTTGTGTATATTAAAGCATTGGTATATAGTAATGTGTAAACAAGTTGAGCCATAAGGGGGACAACTGTGACTCTTTTGCCCAGGGGCTTACAAGCAACATGGAGCTGGCCCTGTGTACAACTGTAACTATATTTGTATTGTTTGAGTCGCTGGGGTTGTGCAGCACTGCAGAATATGCCAACACTACATATATTACAAAGCATTAGTGGGTTTGTATTAAAATATAATCTGTACGTGGCAAGTTCCTCCATTTGCATTTTTAAATTGGTGATCCAGCTGACTTGCCTGGCTAAATATAAGGACGTGATTTTATGTCTGTGTGTGCCAGTATATCAAATCTTAATTTTTTTTCCGCAAACCTGCACTGTCTGCAACCGATAAGATATTTGGAAAGATTTATAGCTAAGATGGTTTTGAAGGACTTGATGGACTGATGTTTAAAACTTTTATCAAATTAATTGGTCAATGGCTTTAGCATTTTTGTGTACAAATCTCTAGGTAACATAAACCCTTATATTATATAGCCCTTATATTAGTTTTGAATGTAGTAAATAGTTTAAAGCAACAGATTTCTCATTTGTATCGTTCTAAGGCCCCATGCACACAACCGTATTTATTCCCTCCTGTAAATACTGGTATTTAACCGTTGTCATCCGTATTCCACCCGTATTTATGGACCCGTAAAAAAAAGGGGGGCTGAAAATAATGCTACAATCATGTCCAAACCCCTTAAATGGGTCACATGATCGCTCAGATGCCATTTTCTCTGCTTCTCTTAATTCAAAAATGTAATTCCCCTGACGCTCGCCTAGCAACGCTCCCGTAATTGCGGGTGCACATATGTAGCCACCCGTAATTACGGGAGCTCCATAGACTTCTATGGGCCTGCCCGTGCCGTAATTACGACCTGAAACAGGACATGTTCTATATTTTCCAACGGCCCGGGCACTTTCCCGTATGCAAACGGGAAGGTACCCATGGGCCAATAGAAGTTTATGGGCCCGTAATTACGGCCCGTAAGTACAGCCGTTTTTACAGTCGTGTGCATGGGGCCTTAAAATGTTAAATTGTTTTGTTATTTTGAGCTACAAAATGCATCATCATCACAGTATATTGCCTACTTGTTTTTAGGCCTTTTGCAATTCAGAAGGAAATGTAAAATTTCCATAATAATACCTAATTGTGTAATATGTGACTTTTGTTAACCAAAAAACAAACCTAATTCGCATTAAGGGCAACCAGCTTTCTCTGATATAGTATGGATTTGCTTTGGTAGTTGAGGAAGTTAATATAATCAGATTTCAGTACACATAAGCAAAATCTCTGACAATCCCACACCAAGTCATACTATTATGTAATATCCTTGCACTGTAGGGATGCTTTAACAGTCCTTGCAGAAATTACACTAAAATCAGGGATGGAACATGCTTTGTTGGCATCCATGGCAAACTTGGAAAAAAGTGTCCCCCCTACCCCACATAAGTATCAGCCACAGTTACCGGTTTACCCATAGGTGTGTCAGGCTCAAAGGACTGCTAGTCACAGTTCCCAATAATTGGAGTTCTACTCACAGTGCCCCATAACAGTGCAAGTCACAGTGCCTCTATGACAACTAGCCAGAGTTTTTCCATCAATACCAGCCCCCTTGATTACCAGCCACAGTTATCACTCACTTTCTACCACTCGCACACTGCTCATGCACCCTTAGGGTATGTTCACTTGGCTAATTTTCAGCCAAAAACCCCGTAAAAAGAAGTGCATGTCACTTCTTGAGCCATTGTTTGAGCCCTTTTTCATTGTCTCAATAGAACAACAGTTCCAAAAAACGCTTGATGCTTTAAAAACGGCTGAAAATCAGAGGCTGTTTTCCCTTGAAAACAGCTCCGTATTTTACAGCTGTTTTTAGTTTGCCGTGTAAACATACCCTAACACTTAGAAAATTACATGTGAACAGGGCTTTCAAAGTGTAGAACAAAGTACAGAACATTGTTCTAGGTCAGTGTTGTGTAGCCACACGTGGATTAGCCCTATTGAATGGGGCTAATCCGCTTGTAGATCCACAGGCAGATGATACTGCAAATTCATGTCAGAAATCCGAAGGTCAGCCTCAGATTTTTGGCTTAGATTCTCTGGCATATCCGCAATGGATTTTTCAGATTGCATCTAAGCTGTTGAAAGAGCCGAGCTCAGTACATAAATACAGCACCAGAACAAAGCTCAATACATAAATGCAGCCCCAGAACAAATATCAGTACATATATACAGTACCAGAACAAAGCTCATACATATATACAGCACCAGAACAAAGCTCAGTACTTAAATACAGCATCAGAACCAAGCTCAGTACATATATACAACACCAGAACAAATACAGCTCAATTTAGTGCAACCCCTGCAGTATAGGTTTGTACGGCGTCAAACTACAGCTCCCAGCATGGCCCTAATAATGGTAAGGGTATGCTGGGAGATGCTGTTTCACAAAAAAAAAACTCATACCACCCATCATCTCGCTGCAGATCATACAGTGACTACAGTACTGATTAGAGGCAGAACAAAGATTTACATTAAGTAACTCACCGGAGACGTCTCAGATTCTAGTTCTTTTTCACTTTTCTTCTCCCTCCAGTCCAGACCTCTATGATGGATTTCTCCTGGCCACGAACCATTTCTATAGTTTTCCGCTCAGATGTCTTCAGCTTCTCACTTTTAAAACATTTCTGCACCTATAAACCAAGATAAAATTCTCAACACCTCTAAATATAATAGCACCATACACTGCAACTCTAACTATAATAGCGCCATACACTGATTATAATAGTACCATACACTGTGTCGCACACACACACACACACACACACACCATGCCCCCTGTAGATAGTGCCCATATAGCCCCCCTGTAGATAGTAACCCCCATAGAACCACTGTAGATAGTGCCCTACATAGAAGCCCCTGTAGATAGTGCCCCACATACAGCCCTCTGTAGATAGTGCCCACACATGGACTCCAGAGCTGCAAGGCAATAGTGCTAACAACTGAGCCACTGTGCTGCCCTACATATAGCTACCCTATAGATAGTGCTCCACATATAGCCCACCTCTGTAGATAGTGCTTCACATATAGCCCACTCCTGTAGACAGTGTCCCACATATAGCCCCCCTGTAGCTAGTGCTCCACAGGTAACCCACCCCTGTATATAGTGTCCCACATATAGCCCACCCATAAAGATAGTGCCCTACACATAGCTCCACCTATAGATGGTGTTCCAAATATAGCCCACCCCTATAGATAGCGCCCTACAAATATCTTCGCCTATAGATAGTGCTCCGCATATAGCCCACCACTGTAGATAGTGCCTCACATATAACTCCCCCTGTATATAGTGTCCCACATATAGCCCACCACTGTAGACAGTGCCCTACATATAGCCCCCATGTAGATAGTGCCCCACAGGTAACCCAACCCTGTATATAGTGTCCCACATATAGCCCACCCCTATAGATAGTGCCCTAAAATAGCTCCACCTATAGATAGTGCTCCACATATAGCCAACCCCTGTATATAGTATCCCACATATAGCTCACCCCTGTAGATAGTGCTCCAAATCCCCACATATAGACGCCCTGTAGATAGAGCCCCCACTGGGGATAATGCCACTCACAGTTTTAGTTGAAAACAAAAAAAACTTTACATACTCACCCTGATCCCGTTCCCGTGCCTTCCGGTGGCAATGCAGATCTGCTCTCTTCTGTTCAGGTCTGCTGGAGCTGAACAACGCGAGCGGCGCCTCGTTGAAAGGCGCTGATTGGCAGGGTAGAATGACTTCCCCCTTCAATCAGCGCCTTTCAAACATGTCGTTGAAAGGCACTATTTGGAACGTGCCCGGCCATTCAGCGCAAATACTTATATTTGTACCTGCGTACAATTACTGTAAGTGGGGGTTGGCTGTTGCTAGCATCGGGGCCCTCTCCGGTGCTAGCAGCGCCACCGGGCATGAGGGGGCCCATGCCGTCTGGCCCATAAATGTTAGAGGCTCGGAGGTGCAGGCCCCGTTGTAGCATCACTACCGCTGTAGCAGCCATAACGGCTGCTAGCGGCGCCACCGGGCATATGGGGGGGCATGTCAGCGGGCAGCACAGGCTCCCTCATGCCACAGGCCCTGTAGCGGCCGCTACGGCTGCTACAGCGGTAGTTACGCCACTGGCTAGCGTTACGACAATGATTGGTGGAGGGATAATTTTTTTGGGGGGAGGAGGTATTTTATATGCAATTTTTATTTAATTTATTTAATTTATTTTGAATTTGTTTCTTTCATTTTTTTTTATTATTATGGCCTATCACTCAACTCAAAAGGCCTTTTTGGGCACTTTATTATTTAATTGTATTGTTTTTACTCTATACTTGTCCACTGTAACTGGCACTGCACAGCAGCCCCAGTTACAGGGATATCAGCCCTGTTATAGTTTTGTTACTGCTAGGGCAGTGTTGGGTTTAGTTACAGCCAGCATCACCCTCCTACTACCGGAATCCTGCCGATCATGTGACCTGTCACATGGCCACCTGTATCAATAGAGGCACTGGCCTTTATTCTATAGATAGCACTCATTGAGTGCCTTGTACATCAGTACAGAGAAGACAAAAGATGTGAAAACTGCTTCTGTGTTCTCTCCAGGGCTCCCGGCAGTGTCTGACTGCCGGGCACCCCACAGTCAGCTGCCCAATTGCTCAGCCAGCAAGCTTAAACTTGCGCCGTATATATACAGTGGGCGGTCCTCAATTGGTTAACTAATTACTTTAATTCAGTAAAAATGTTTAGTTATTGCATGCCAGACATTCATGTTTCCCAGAATTCACAACTCTATTTAACCCCTTTCCTGACATTTGATGTACATGTACGTCATAGTCAGAGGGGGAAGTATGGAGTGGGTTCAGGAGCCGAGCCCACTCCATTTGTATGGCTTTCAGCAGCTGACACCCTACTCTAATGGCCAGGATCGGAGATAACTCTGCTCCTGGCCATTTAATTACCTAGATGCTGCGGTCAATAGCGACTGCAGCATCTAAGTCATTAGACAGAGGGGGTCCTTCTCTGTCAACCCCCACCCCCAGTCACAACACAATCTCGGGGGGGGGGGGGGCTGATCAGTTGTCACGGCAGCCAGGGGCCCATGTTTATCATTATTTTACTGCATAGAAAAGCATGGGCTGCCACAAAAAACATGTGTTAGGCCACTTTCACATGGTAGTATTTGGGTCTGTATTTTGCATCAGTATTTGTCAGCCAAAAGCAGAAGTGGAACGTAAACAGGGAAAAAGTAGAAATGAAAGGTTTGCCCCTCTTCCATGTTATGGACCCACTTCTGGTTTTTACTTAGGGCCTGTTCACATCAGCTTTGGCGTTGGCATTCTTTTAGTGTACCATGTATGTATTTCCTATTTAGGATTAACTACACAAATGTGTTCATTATACTCATATAGTACATATATATTCATACCTGTGTACTTGATTATTGTTTATGGCTACTAAGATTCATTTATGTTGTTATATGCCAACAATCTATATCATTATATGCCCGTCACGAAAGACCTTGACACAGTCTGTATATTCATTTCATCTACCGTGCTTTTTCTGACTCCCTCTCTTTTTGTGAAGGCTGAATTCTCTATTTTAAATTTATTTGTGTATTTTTAACGATGTTTAACAATAAAGTTTATATTTGAGTTTTACACAAAAAGGTAATGTTGGTTCTCATTAGGTTTTTTCGGTTTTCATTTCACATGAACCATTGATATATATGGGTTGTTTAGGACATATGACATTACAGGGAGGAGTATAAGAGGAGGGAACTACAACTCCCAGCATTCCCCTGGCTCCATTTCTCACACAATTGCTGAAAAACGATATAAGAAATACTTACCCTGCCCAGGTCCGCAGCGTTGTCTCCTCTCCCTCCGTCAGGCTCTTCTAGTGGGAAGTGGTGGGCGGTACTTGTAGCAGATGTGCGTGCGTCACGTCTGCTACAAGAATAGTTGGAGTAAGCGTCGTGGGCAGAGCTTGTAGCAGACGTGCGTGTGTCACGTCTGCTACAAGAATAGACTAAGCAAGCATCGGGGGTGGAGCTTGTTAACAGACGTGCGTGGGTCACGTCTGCTACCAGCAAAAGTTATTTTTTGTTTGCAGTGCCTGAGTGGAGTGTCGCGGAACCCCTGGACGGTTCTCACGGCACCCCAGGGTGCCGTGGCACCACGGTTGGGTACCACTGACATAGACAGTGTTGTTCTAATGTGCAGTGTAGAGTTCACATTAGAACAATATACAGTAATCATCTAGTAATCCAAGACAAAAGGATGGCTGTTCCTTTGTAAGATGAACATACCGCTTTAAAGTTTTCTATATGGGGGCCCTAATATTTGGTAGATGTATGACATGGGGCTCTCCAATTTGTAAGAATCCTTTTTGTAAACTGAGAGAAAGCACATTATAAAGCAGCGCACACCCAATACAAAATAATTCAAAAAGTACGAATTTTATTGGATACAAAACGAGTTAAAAACATCTAAAACACACAAATACAAAATGCCTGTAATGTAATACAGGATGTGCTACAGCAAAAAGAACATTTCCAATAAGATGTAACAATAAACCTGGGTCTCTATACACTTTGTGTATACAATTTTGACTATATTGGCATGGACTGGACTGTAAGTCCTAGTCCAGTATACAATAGTATGATACTGAAGTCACATATACCTATATATCCAACAATATACTGTAGAATAAAAAATTCTGTATTTTGAGGAAGCAGCCTGTTTCCACGGCATGGGGATTCATGCTGCTTGACTATCTGGCACCAATACATTGAAAAAAAAGATCATGTTAGATGTCTATTCAGTCATATATGGCGATTAGTTACATTATTATGAAGTAATTCTTATTATTTACGCAATACTTCTTTCATTGTCTAGTGTGATTTAAGCACTATTCATTTTATCTTGAAGATTTATGTATACAATTCACATATAACACCCCCCCCCCCCTTTACCACGACCTTGTTTAGGGTTAAGGTACTGGGTTGGCTCCAGGACTTACATTCTCCTAGGTGGTTTGGTGATTGATTTCCTGGATAGCGTCTAGCAGTAGCAGAACCAGACATAATGGAAATAGTAGGAGGCACGGTAGCTATGAGCAACAATTTCATGGCTATAGGAAATGTGGACCCACTTGCCAAACAAATGTTGGAACGGAGTAGCAGCTTTCCAAACAAATGTCAATGACAGTCACCAGGACGAGAGTACCTGGATAGCTGGTTTATGCAGGATTATCGGAAGCTGGTTTGCGCCGGATTATTGTAAGATGGCTTCTGCTGGATAATCGAACTTGTCTCAAAAACAGGACACGGAAACTGTAGTCGTCACGGACACTGGACTTGACACGGACACCGGACACGGATACTGAAGTCGTCATGGACACTGGACTTGGACTTGGCACGGACACCGGACACGGATACTGAAGTCATCACAGACACTGGACTTTGTCACGAACACTGGACACGGATACTGAAGTCATCACAGACACTGGACTTTGTCACAAACACCGGACACGGATACTTAAGTCTTCCCTTCTAGTCTCTTGTAGTCCAGGATCTCCTTGACCTCGAAAACATCAGAAGAACCGCTGGGAGCAGTTGCAGTGCCAGGAGACTTACTATACCGGTTGAGGACCACAGGCTTCAGGAGGGACACATGGAAGAAGTTGGGAATCTTGAGAGTAGGAGGTAGACGTAGCTTGTATGACACAGGGTTGATCTGTTGCAGGACTTCAAAGGGACAAAGAAATCTAGGAGCAAATTTTAAGGTGGGAATTTTCAGACTAATACTTTCTGAAGATAACCAGACCCTAATTCCGGGAAGAAACTAAGGAGGATGGCTTCTCTTCCTATCGGCATATTTCTTCATGCGATTCACTGCCTGCAGGATCACAGACTTGGTTTGCTGCCAGACCTGAAGAAAATTTCCGAAAGAAAAATTAGCTGCAGGCATTTCAGATGTAGCCGGCACAGGAAGAGGGACATGTGGATGTTGGTGGTAAACAATAAAAAATAGAGATGTAGCAGTAGACTCACTTGTGTGATTACTGTAAGAGAATTCAGCCCATGGAAGAAGATGCACTCTGTTGTCGTGTTGAACAGATACAAAATGACCAAGATAATTTTCAAGTACTTGGTTAATACTTTCAACTTCGCCATTGGATTGCAGGTGGTATGCAGAAGAAAAGTCCAATTTCACATCCAGAAGCTTACACAGGGCTCTCCAGAACTTAGGCCCCATGCACACGTCCGTATATTTCATCCATAATTACGGACCGTAATTCCGGACCCATTCATTTCTATTGGCCACAGGCACCTTTCAGTATTTTTACTGATGGGTGTCCGTGCTGAAAAAATGAAAGAACCTGTCCTATTCTTGTCCATAATTACGACACAGGCTCTCCCATAGAAGCCTATTGGCGCTTCCGTAAATACGGACGGCTACGAATGTGCATCTGTAAACTGTACATATTTATGTAAGCGTTGCTATGCAACATGTTGGTGACATAATTTGCACCCTCCCTCTTTGTTTACGGAAAAATACGGATGCATTACGGACCGTATTTACAGACACCCTTCCGTATATAGTTGAGTTACAAATGACTACGGATCCATATTTACGGACAGTATTTACGGATAGATGAAAATACGGTCGTGTGCATGGGTCCTTAGACGTGAATTGCACACCCCAATCAGACACGATATGGAGGGGCAATCCATGAAAATGAAAAATATGCTGAACAAATATATTTGCCAAATGAGATGCTGAGGGAAGGCCAGTCAGAGGGACAAAGTGTGCCATCTTTAAGAAATGATCCACCACGACCCAGAGAGTGGTACATCCAGCAGAAGGAGCAAGATCTGTAATAAAATCCTTGGCTATATGTTGCCAGGGACTAACAGGAACAGGCAGAGGTTGGAGTAGACCCGCAGGCTTGGAAGGGTAGCTTTGTTTTGGGCATACTTAGTACACGGGGAGAAATAGTCCACCACATCTTTGGGCAGCGTGGGCCACCAGTAGTGGTGAGAAGTAAAGTCCCGAGTCTTATGAATACCAGAATGCCCTGCCAGCTTGTAATTATGACCCTAGATGAGAATCTTCTTCCTGTCAATAGGACAAACAAAAATTTTCCCAGGAGGAATGTCTTTAATCTGCAGAGTGTTAACAGGCATAATCCTGGAAGGGTCAATGATATGTTGAGGATGCTCTTCAGCGTCATCTGTCTCAAACTAACGAGACAGTGCATCAGCATTTATATTTTTATAAGCAGGACGGAAATGGAGTAGGAATTTGAATCTGGCAAAGAATAGCAACCATCTGGCTTGGCTAGGCTAGGGTTCAGGCATTCTGCAGATTGTAAATAAGTGAGGTTCTTGTGATCAGGGTAGATGATAATAGGATGAGCAGTCCCCTCTAGCAAATGCCTCCACTCTTCTAAGGCTAACTTGATGGAAAATAACTCACAGTCCCCAATGGAGTAGTTTCTTTCTGTAGTAGATGAGTTTTGAGAAGAAGCCACAGGAAACTGCTTTACTTTTGGGGTTTCTTTGAAAGAGAAGTACTCCAACACCAATGGAAGAAGCGTCAACCTCCAACGAGAACTGCCGAGAAGCATCAGGATGGTGAAGAACAGAGAAAGAAGTGAAGATCCTCTTGAGGTTAGTGAATACCAACTCTGCCTCAGTGCTCCAGACTTTAGCATTCACGCCCTTCTTGATGAGAGCAGGGATAGGGAAAGAAAAGTTTGGGATGAACTGGTGATAGAAATTTGCGAAGCCAAGAAATCTTTGTATGATACGGAGACCTTGAGGACGTGGCCACTCTAAGACAGATTTCACTTTTTCTGGATCCATCTGGAGTACATGATCGGAAACTATATAACCCAGAAAGGGCAAGGATTTCCTTTCAAATACCCACTTTTCAAGTTTAGCGTAGAGGCTTTTCCCCATTAACCGCGACAGGACTTGGCGAACATGCTTCCGATGAGTCGTCAGATCTGGTGAGAAGATCGATATCGTCCTGATACACCACCACACAGACATACAGCAAATCTCAGAATATGTCGTTCACGAATTCCTGGAACACAGGAATTCTCCAATAGGGTCCCAAATGTCCCCACCGCTGTCTGTTATAGATACATCCTGTCCAGCCTTCTCTGCCTCAGTCATTAGCGGGCTTGCCTGCTAATTTTTCTCAATTTGCAGATGTCTTTAGCAAATAGGGGGCTAAGATGCTTCCCCCACACCGGTCTTACGACTGTCCGATTGAACTAGTTCCAAATGCTTCTCCTCCCTGTGGACGGGTATATCCTCTCTCCTTGCCGGAGACTCAATTTATGTCGGTCAAAGAGAATCTGGAGAGGGGTTTCATACAAAAGTCTTCCTCCCCGGCAGGGGCCGGGTTCTTCTTCGTTAAGAAGAAAGACAGATCTCTTCGACACTGCATTGACTATCGTGGTCTCAACCAGATCACTTTCATGAACAAATACCCGTTACCACTAATATCCGAACTGTTTGACCGTATACGAGGAGCCTGGATTTTTTTAAAACTAGACTTGCGTGGGTCTTACAATTTGATCCGAATCCGTCAAGGTGATGAGTGGAAGACAGCATTCATCACTCGAGATGGGCACTACGAATACCTGGTGATGCCCTTCGGTCTCTGTCTTCCAGGAATTCGTCAATGATATCTTCCGAGATCTCTATGTCTGTGTTGTGGTTTATCTTGATGATACTTTGATTTTCTCTCCAGATCCGACGACTCATCGGAGGCATGTTCATCAAGTTCTACTGAGATTAAGGGAGAATCGTCTGTATGCCAAGCTGGAGAAGTGCGTCTTTGAAAACAATTCTCTGCCCTTCCTGGCTATATTATATCGGATCTAGGTCTCAAGATGGACCCTGAGAAGTTAAAGTCCGTCCTGGAATGGCCATGTCCTCGGGGCCTGCGGTCCATACAGCGTTTTTTGGGATTCGCCAACTTCTACCGGCAGTTTATCCCAAACTTCTCATCACTGACGGCTCCCATCTTTATCCTTATCAAGAAGGCTGTGAACGCAAAGGTGTGGACTCCAGAGGTGGAATCTGCATTTAATAGCCTCAAGAGTGCGTTTACCTCAGCCTCAATCCTTCATCATCCTGACGAGTCTCGACAGTTCTCGTTGGAGGTGGACGCTTCCTCTGTTGGTGCAGGTGCACTTCTGTTCCAGAGAAGCAGGAAAGGCAGTAGTGTGTGGCTATTATTCAAGACTTTTTTTCTCTGCTGAGCGCAATTACTCTATTTGGGATCGGGAGTTATTGGGCATCAAATTGGCTCTGGAGGAGTGGAGACATCTGCTTGAAGGCGCAGCTCATCCCATCCTGGTATACACCGACCACAAGATCCTCACTTATCTCCAGTCAGCGTAATGGCTAAATCCCCGTCAAGCCAGGTGGTCGCTGTTCTTCACCCGTTTTCAATTTGTGCTCCACTACTGTCCTGCTGACATAAATGTGAGGGCCGATGCCCTATCCAGGTAGTTTGAAACAGAGGACATTGTGGAGTCCCCGCAACGTAACATAGATCCGGCCTACATTATTACGGCTAATCCTCTGCAAGTTAGAGACATCCCTCTGGGGAGGACTTTTATGCGGTTGGCAGACAAGAGGAGAATCCTTCGCTGGGGACACTGCTCCAAACAGGCTGTATACTTGGCTGTTTGTTAGACTCGAGACCTGATAACTCCTCATTTCTGGTAGCGCACCCTGCCCAAGGATGTTGTGGACTTTGTGTCTTCCTGCACTGTGTGTGGTTCTAACAAGTTTGCTCACTCCAAGCCTGCCGGTCTGCTCCAACCTCTGCCTGTGCCCAACGTCCCCTGGCAGCATATTGAAATGGACCTTGTCACTAACCTTCCTCCCTCAGTGGGATGCAATACGGTCTGGGTGGTGGTGGATCGGTTCTCCAAGATGGCTCATTTTGTTCCGCTGACTGGTATGAGAATACCATGGTATGAGAAACATCCCCATATCATTATTTTTGCAGCCTCATGCTTTACTGTCTTCACAGTGTACTGTGGCTTGAATTCGGTGCTCAGGGGTCGTCTGACATACTGTCTGTGGCCACTAGACCCAGAAAGAACAATTTTGCTTTCATCAGTCCACAAAATGTTGCGCCATTTCTCTTTGGGCCAGTCAATGTGTTCCTTGGCTAATTTTAACCTATTCAGGACATGTCGTTTTTTCAACAACGGGACTTTGCGGGCAGTTCTTGCTGGTAACTTGGCTTCACTTAATCGTCTTCTGATTGTAGCAGTACTCACTGGTAACTTCAGATCTTCCTTGATCTTTCTGGAGGTGATCATTGGCTGAGCCTTTGCCATTTTGACTATTCTTCAATCCATTCGAACAGTAGTTCCCCGCTTCCTTCCGCGTCTTTCAGGTTTTGGTTGCGACTTCAAGACATTTGAGATCATTTTAGCTGAGCAGCCTACAATTTGCTGCACTTCTGTATATGTTTTTCCCTCTCCAATAAACTTTTGAATCAAAGTACGTTTTTCATCAGAACAATGTCTGTAGCGACCAATTTTCCCCAGTATTTCAGAAGGAAATGCACTATAACCAACATGTGCAACATTTGACACTCTCATACCTTAAATAAGGGCCAAAATTGACACCTGTTATTCCACAGAATGAATATAACTCCTCACTGCTATTATTTTGGACAAGCCCCTTTCAATTAATGATTCAATTACTGAGAATGAGCGGCATGTATGTCCTAATTGTTGGGTCTGTTGTTTTTCTACTACTCTGCTACACTTACAAGTAAATTATTTGCTATGTAGAAATAGCACTCCTACCAAAAACATTGATTAATCAGGTTAATGATGTTGGAATGCATTTTTTTTAAATATATACATATATATATATATATATATATATATATATATATATATATATATATATATATATATATATATACACAGTGGATATAAAAATTCCACACACCCCTATTAAAGTGCCAGGTTTTTGGCATGTTACAAAATCTGACCATGATGAATCATTTCAGAACTTCCAACTTTAATGTCACCTAAAATCTGTACAATTGTATTGAAAAACAAACTGAACTCTTTTAGGGTGGAATAATAAAAATAAAGAACAAAAATAATGTGGTTGCATAAATATGCACACCCTTAAACTAATATTTTGTTGCATTACCCTTTGACTTTATGACAGCATTCAGTCTTTTAGAAGTCTATCAGCATGGCACATCTTGACTTGGCAATTGTTACCCATTCTTCCTTGCAAAAGCGCTCCAAATCTGTCAGATTGTGAGGGCATCTCCTGTGTACAGCCCTCTTCAGGTCACCCCACAGATATTCAATGGGATTCAGGTCTGGTCTCTGGCTGGGCAAATCCAAAACTTTGATCTTCTGGTGAAGCCAGTCTTTTGTTGATTTGGAGGTATGCTTTGGGTCGTTGTCATGCTGAAAGGTGAAATTCATCTTCATCTTCAGCTTTTTAGCAGAGGCCTGCAGGTTTTGTGCCAATATTGCCTGATATTTGGAACTGTTCATAATTCCCTCCACCTTGACTAAAGCCCCAGTTCCATTTGCAGAAAAACAGCCCCAAAGCATAATGCTGCCTCCACCGTGCTTCATGGTGGGTATGGTGTTCTTTTATAAAGTAACATTTTATTGAATTTTTACAGAAAGGAAAAAATACAAAAGACATTGCGTATAGGCGCCACATTGCATCAAGTAACTTGAGTAAATGTTAAAATACACAATAATGAGGCTCAGATGTACTTTTCAATATAACAAAAAGAAACAAAACATCTCAGTCGTACTGTACCAGAAATAGGTATGGGCATACAGGCGTAAGTTTACGCTATTTGCGGTATGGTGTTCTTTTGGTGATGTGTAGTGCTGGCTTTGCGCCAAACATGCCTTTTGGAATTATGGCCAAAAAGTTCAACCTTGGTCTCATCAGACCATAACATGTTTTTCCACATGCTTTTGGCAGACTTGATGTACACTACCGTTCAAAAGTTTGGGGTCACCCAGACAATTTTGTGTTTTCCATGAAAACTCACACTTATATTTATCAAATGAGTTGCAAAATGACTCGAAAATATAGTCAAGACATTGACAAGGTTAGAAATAATGATTTTTATTTGAAATAATAATTTTCTCCTTCAAACTTTGCTTTTGTCAAAGAATGTTCCATTTGCAGCAATTACAGCATTGCAGACCTTTGGCATTCTAGCTGTTAATTTTCTGAGGTAATCAGGAGAACTTTCACCCCATGCTTCCAGATGGCCCTCCCACAAGTTGGATTGGCTTCATGGGCACTTCTTGCATACCATACGGTCAAGCTGCTCCCACAACAGCTCTATGGGGTTGAGATCTGGTGACTGCGCTGGCCACTCCATTACAGATAGAATACCAGCTGCCTGCTTCTTCCCTAAATAGTTCTTGCATAATTTGGAGGTGTGCTTTGGGTCATTGTCCTGTTGTAGGATGAAATTGGCTCCAATCAAGCGCTGTCCACAGGCTATGGCATGGCGTTGCAAAATGGAGTGATAGCCTTCCATATTCAAAATCCCTTTTACCTTGTACAAATCTCCCACTTTACCAGCACCAAAGCAACCCCAGACCATCACATTACCTCCACCATGCTTGACAGATGGCGTCAGGCACTCTTCCAGCATCTTTTCAGTTGTTCTGCGTCTCACAAATGTTCTTCTGTGTGATCCAAACACCTCAAACTTCGATTTGTCTGTCCATAACACTTTTTTTCCAATCTTCCTCTGTCCAATGTCTGTGTGCTTTTGCCCATATTAATCTTTTCCTTTTATTAGCCAGTCTCAGATATGGCTTTTTCTTTGCCACTCTGCCCTGAAGGCCAGCATCCCGGAGTCGCCTCTTCACTGTAGATGTTGACACTGGCGTTTTGTGGGTACTATTTAATGAAGCTGCCAGTTGAGGACCTGTGAGGCGTCTATTTCTCAAACTAGAGACTCTAATGTACTTGTCTTGTTGCTCAGTTGTGCAGCGGGGCCTCCCACTTCTCTTTCTACTCTGGTTAGAGCCTGTTTGTGCTGTCCTCTGAAGGGAGTAGTACACACCGTTGTACGAAATCTTCAGTTTCTTGGCAATTTCTCGCATGGAATAGCCTTAATTTCTAAGAACAAGAATAGAATGTCGAGTTTCACATGAAAGCTCTCTTTTTCTAGCCATTTTGAGAGTTTAATCGAACCCACAAATGTAATGCTTCAGATTCTCAACTAGCTCAAAGGAAGGTCAGTTTTATAGCTCCTCTAAACAGCAAAACTGTTTACAGCGGTGCTAACATAATTGCACAAGGGTTTTCAAGTGTTTTCTAATCATCCATTAGCCTTCTAACACAGTTAGCAAACACAATGTACCATTAGAACACTGGAGTGATGGTTGCTGGAAATGGGCCTCTATACACCTATGTAGATATTGCATTAAAAACCAGACGTTTGCAGCTAGAATAGTCATTTAGCACATTAACAATGTATAGAGTGTATTTCTGATTAATTTAATGTTATCTTCATTG
Source organism: Rhinoderma darwinii (assembly GCF_050947455.1). Lineage (NCBI taxonomy): Eukaryota > Metazoa > Chordata > Amphibia > Anura > Rhinodermatidae > Rhinoderma > Rhinoderma darwinii. The sequence goes on from NC_134691.1 coordinate 94,481,516, forward strand.
AAAAAAAACAGTGCTTTTCTTTCAAAAATAAGGAAATTTCTAAGTGACCCTAAACTTTTGAACGGTAGTGTAGGTATTTGCAAGACATAACCAGGCTTGGATGCTTTTCTTTGTTAGAAAAGGCTTCCGTCTTGCCACCCTACCCCACATCCCAGACATATGAAGAATATGGGAGATTGTTGTCACATGCACTACACAAACAGTACCTGCCAGAAAGTCCTGCAGCTCGTTTAATGTTGCTGTAGGCGTCTTGGTAGCTTCACGGACAAATTTTCTTCCTGTCTTTTCATCAAGTTTTGAGGGACGTCCAGTTACATAGTTACATAGTTAGTACGGTTGAAAAAAGACACATGTCCATCAAGTTCAACCAGGGGATGGGAAAAGGGAAGGGAAAAATTTCTTGGTAATGTCACTGTTGTGCCAAATGTAATCCACTTCTTGATGACCGTCTTAACTGTGTTCCATGGTATATCTAATGCCTTGGAAATTCTTTGGTACCCTTCTCCTGACTGATGCCTTTCAACAATCAGATCCCTTTGATGTATTGTAAGCTCTTTACGGACCATGGCTTTTGCTGTCACATGCAACAAAGAAAATGTCAGGAAAAAAATGTCCTAATAGAACAGTTGAACTTTATATGGGGTTACTCAGAATCACTTTAAATAATGGCAGCTGTGTACTGACTACTATTTAACATGAGTTTAAATGTAATTGGCTAATTATGAACACAACCACATCCCCAATTATAAGAGGGTTATCACACTTATGCAGCCACATTATTGTAGTTTTGTTATTTTTATTATTATAAATAATTTCAGTTTGTTTTCAATGGAATAGTACACATTATGGGTCACATTAAAGGTGGAAAAATTTCTGCAATTATTCATTTTGTACTGATTTTTTGACATGACAAAAACCTGTCATTTTAGCAGGGGTGTGTAGACTTTTTATATCCACTGTAGATATATATATATCAGAAAGATGACTGGGTTTAGAGAATTTGCAAAACTGTAAGGGTATGTTCACACGAGGTCATTACGTCCGTAATTGACGGACGTATTTCGGCCGCAAGTACCGGACCGAACAGCCGGGCTCCTAGCATCATAGTTATGTACGACGCTAGGAGTCCCTGCCTCGCTGCCGGACAACTGTCCCGTACTGAAAACATGATTACAGTACGGGACAGTTGTCCGGCAGCGAGGCAGGGACTCCTAGCGTCGTACATAGCTATGATGCTAGGAGCCCGGCTCCCTGCACTGTGTTCGGTCCGGTACTTGCGGCCGAAATACGTCCGTCAATTACGGACGTAATAACCTCGTGTGAACATACCCTAACACTTGTGGTGCGACCTCTAAGTGTTAAAGATAGCAGCAGGGAGGGGGGAAGGTTGTACACAGCATGTTAGAGTATAGAGAAAGCATTTTGACAGCCTTTGTGCTCTCCTCCCTATCTACACTATGATACTAACAGCTTGTGTGATCTGCCCTCCCTAAACACTTGGAAGCCTTACCCCTCTCCACACCTTGATCTGCTGTGTACAACCTTCCCCATCCGTGCTGCAATCTGTAACACTGAGAGAAGGGGGGGGGGGGAGCAGGAGTCAGCCGTCAGAACTAAGGATCAGCGGACTGACGGATTTGAGTTAGAATTTGAAAGAGACCAGCTTTTTACAGGAGTTACACAGACATTACAGCATCCAAATGGTAGGAAATTTTTTGAAAGTTTCTTAATTTTGCATAAAGGAAGCAAGTGAACAATGAAAAGAAATGTCATTTCAAAGATGTACATAGCGTTTAAGGGCTTTGCAGCTAACGTCTTGGTGTCAGATACCACATTCAGAGGTTTTGCCTCACCAGGTCAGAGGTGTTATGGTGGCACGTGGGGACCTACACAATATTAGGAATATTAGGCAGGTGGTTTTAATGTTACGGCTGAACATTGTGTACAAATATATATGTATATATATATATATATATATATATATATATACTGTGTATATATATATATATATATTTATATATATATATATACATACACACACACACACACACACACACACACACACACACACACACAGTACTGTATACTTGTGTGTGAGAGGTGCTCTAGCTCTTTAATATGATAGAAAATGTGAAGTCATCTGTGTCCAATTTAGCTAGCCAGCCTATTATTATAATACTGTATTTGAAATATGAGTCAAGTGGGTACTACAGCTTTTATTTCTGAGTTATGGAAGCAAACACATGTGGCTAGTCAACTGCAAATTCTTAGGAACATAACAATGTATTCAATGAAAATGAGGCTGCACTGAACATTTCCTGCACAGATTTGCAGGTTTTTAAAACCACACAGTTGAAAGATGCCTTAACCACTGCATTTTGGTGATGTGACAGGCCCTACGACATACATATTAGACCAGTCTCCTAGGGATAATGTCAGTAACAGTAAGTAACACAGAGACATTGCACATGAAGATGAGAGTGAACAGTTCAATGTGATCACAGCAACATACAAATAGAAGATATAATGAGGGATGTCATCTAAAAAATAAGAGGTAGTAAGAAGCGGAGCTGCTTGGTTTTCGCAGTATTTGTGGGTGTGATCATAAAAATAAATTGCATGGTTATGGAAATAGGGACTCACTGTGATAAGGTACTGCATAATTTCTAGACTACATGGCCATAAAAAAAAAAAAAAGAGCTAAGGAATTTAAAGGAGTTTTCCCATCAGAGACATTTATGACATATCCACAGGATATGTCATAAATGTCAGATAAATGCGGGTCCCACCTCTGGGACCTGCACCTATTTCTAGAACCGTGCCCCCTAAACAACGTTCTACTGCTCTGTGCTGTAGTTGAAGCGTGTGATTTCCGACCATGAATCTCAGAAACAGCGTAGCACGCTGAGCTACGCTGTTTCCGTAACTCCCTTAGTACTGAATGGCAGTTACGGAAGCGGCAGAGCATGCAAGCTATGGTATTTTCAAAACTACCATTGAGTTGTATGGGACTTACGCGCATCAGCCACAACACAGAGCGGTAGAATGGGGTTTAGAGGGACCCGTTCTAGAGATAGGTGCGGGTCCCAGAGGTGGGACACGCATCTATCTGACATTTATGACATATCCTGTGGATATGTCATAAATGTCTCTGATGGGAAAACCCCTTTAAGGTGCTGGTTACAAACAGGTTATTAGCAAATAAAACTATATTAGAATAAAAAACATTTTGTGTTCCATCTATTCACCCTAGGATTAAACAAGTACTCTGCTGCAATATGACTGATAAGTAATAGTTATCAAATATTAATTGTGTTTCTGGGTTGTTTCTAGGGTATGTAAAGATCAGAGACACAAGACCTAAGGCTTATGTCCCGTCGTCGTCCCCCCACAAAAAAAATAAAAAATATATATAATGAAGACAACTTATATAACACATGAAAGGCTTAGATACGCTGACTATAAAAGGGCGGAATAATATTGCCGCTTCACGACCACATATTACTACCGCATAGTGTCTGAATAATACCATTATATTGTTACGGAATAAAACACTATACAAAGACCAATATTACCACCAAACCCTGACCATATAGTGGTAGATACCAATCCTACACAGATGTTCTGTAGATCATATAAGTGAATACAGTACGAGTAAATTCAGTGACTCACAGGTGATGTCTTCTCTAATTTGAGTCGTTCACTTTCCCTTTTATTCTCCATCTGACACAGATTGCCACGACGACTTCTCTCAGTCATGACTCGCCTGCAGAGCTTGCTGCCCAGACATATTTAGTTCTTCGATTTTCCAGCACCCTCTCTGTTTATGTCCCTCCCTCTACACAAAACATCCATTCAGCCGCTTCTTTAACATGCTGCTGTTTTCCTTATTACTGTGCCTGCAGCTGCCCTAGGTGCCAATATTACTGTACCTGTTGTGTAGTAAAGTGTCCCCTAATACCGGAATTTAGAAATAATTGTGTTATAACTATAGTCACCCCAAAAGAAATAGTGCCAAACAGAGTGTCCCAGATGGTAATAGTTCTCCACACATTAAAGTGTCTGCCTTTGTGCCCTGCACAGTGATAGTGCATCCAACACAGTAATAGTATCCCCATAATGTCCCTCCATGTAATAATGCTCCTGTACTTGCCTTACACAGTAATAGTGCCCTCTTACTGTCCATACACAGAAAAAATGCCCCCTTAGTGACCCTACACAGTAATAGTGCCTTACTTAGTAAAAGCGACCCTTTAGTGCCCCTACTTAGTAAAAGTGCGCCCATGGTACCCCCCTACTTAGTATAAGTTCTCTCTTAGTGCCCTCACACAGTAATAGTGCCCCCTTAGTGCCCGCAGCTTAGTAAAAGTACCCACTTAGTTCCCCTTAAAGAGGCTTTGTCACCACATTATAAGTGCCCTATCTCCTATATAAGGAGATCGGCTCTATAATGTAGGTGACAGTAATGCTTTTTATTTTAAAAAAACTATCTATTTTTACCACTTTATTAGCGATTTTAGATTTATGCTAATGAGTTGCTTAATGCCCAAGTGGGCGTATTTTTACTTTAGACCAAGTGGGCATTGTACAGGGGAGTGTATGACGCTGACCAATCAGCATCATGCACTCCTCTCCATTCATTTACTCAGTGCATAGGGATCCTGCTAGATCCTTGTGTGCTGTCTTATACTAACACATTCACAATACTGAAGTGTTTAGACAGTGAATAGACATTCCACGGGATGTCTATTCACAATCTCTGCACTGCGTTACTCTGTCTGTGGTAGTTACAGCAGAGGACGCGTAATCTCGCGAGATTATGCGGTAAATGACAGGTTACAACGAGATTACGCGTCCTCTGCTGTAACTACCACAGACACAGTAACGAAGTGCAGAGATTGTGAATAGACACTTCAGTATTGTGAATGTGTTAGTATAAGACAGCACATAAGGATCTAGCAGGATCCCTATGCGCTGAGTAAATGAATGAAGAGGAGTGCATGATGCTGATTGGTCAGCGTCATACACTCCCCTGTACAACGCCCACTTGGTCTAAAGTAAAAATACGCCCACTTGGGCATTAAGCAACTCATTAGCATAAATCTAAAATTGCTAATAAAGTGGTGAAAATAGATCGTTTTTTTAAAAATAGAAAACATTACTGTCACCTACATTATAGCGCCCATTTCCTTATATAGGAGATAGGGCACTTATAATGTGGTGACAGAGCCTCTTTAAGTAGTAAAAGTCCACCTTATATGCCCTGCACACATTAATAGTGCCCCCTACTTAGTAAGAGCACCCCCTAAGGGCCCCAAACACAGAAATAGTGCCCCCTTAGTGCCCCTTCACAGTAATAATGCATCCGTACTGCTCCTACACAGTAATAGGGCCTTCTTACTGCTCCTACGAAGTAATAATGTGCCCATTCACAGTAATAGTAGACCCTTTGTGCCCCCTACTTAGTAAAAGTGCCCCCTTAGTGCCCTTCACACATTAATAGTAACCCTCACAGCAATAGTGCCCTCTAATTAACCAAAAACTCAGGTGCCAGTGAGTTGATGGCCGCAGGCCAGATGTGGCTTTGTAGTCTATGATTGCAAATGGTGGGCAAGGAGCCTAGAAAGCCTGTTGACTACATACCAATAGCTCAATCGGCCCTCAACAAAACATGGACCCCAAGCAACATAAATGGAAATTGATCAGATTACAAAGTTTGTCCCATCAAATAAACACCTAAATAATCTAAGACAAGCATAAATATTGAGCAGGCCTGAGCTTTGTTCCCTACACTACCAACCAAGACTCCAAATGGTCATACAGGATCCATATGCATTTACCATGACATTGAGAAACCCTTTTGTTTTATACTACACTCTTATGTTCTCTACTCAACTAGTAGGACTGCCTTCATTGAGTATTTGTACAGGATATGGCCTTAGAAGAAATGTAGAAACTTGGGTAGTTTGGCTACTGATACTACTGCTATCTACTACAACAGAATCATACCTAAAGGTTTCTAAAGCTTCCTATGTATGGTGATCAGCACAGCCTCTATCTGCAAACTATTATGCTAGAAGAGTAGGTCAGATGGATTCCAACTGACCTACTCTTCTGATGTATCCACTCAGATGAGGTTACATAGTTACATAGTTTGTACGGTTGAAAAAAGACACATGTCCATCAAGTTCAACCAAGGGATGGGAAAGGGGAAGTAAAAAATTTCTACACATAGGAGCTAATATTTTTTTGTTCTAGGAAATTATCTAACCCTATTTTAAAGCCATCTACTGTCCCTGCTGTGACCAGCTCCTGCGGTAGACTATTTCATAAATTCACCGTTCTCACAGTAAAGAAGGCTTGTCGCCTCTGCAGTTTGAACCTTTCTTTCTCCAGACGGAGGGAGTGCCCCCTTTTTTTTTGAGGGGGTTTTACATGGAACAGGATTTCACCATAATTTTTTGTATGTGCCATTCATATATTTTTATAAGTTAATCATGTCCCCCCTTAGTCATCTTTTTTCAAGGCTAAATAGGTTTAGTTCTTTTAATCTTTCCTCATAACTTAGATTCTCCATGCCCCTTATTAGCTTCGTTGCTCTTCTTTGTATTTTTTCCAACTCCAGGGCATCTTTTCTATGAACTGGAGCCCAGAACTGAACTGCATATTCTAGATGAGGCCTCACTAATGCTTTGTAAAGTGGTAATATTACATCCCTGTTCCGCGAGTCCATGCCTCTTTTAATACACGACAATATCTTGCTGGCCTTTGAAGCAGCTGATTGACATTGCATGCTGTTATTTAGTTTATGATTTACAAGTACACCCAGATCCTTCTCAATAAGTGACTCCCCGAGTGTAGCGCCCCCTAGGACATATGATGCCTGCAGGTTGTTCGTACCCAGGTGCATAACTTTACATGTATCTACATTAAACTTCATCTGCCAAGTGGACTCCCAAACACTCGGTTTGTTTAAATCCGCTTGCAATTCACGAACATCTTCCATAGTCTGAACTATATTACATAGCTTGGTGTCATCTGCAAAAATAGAAATAGTGCTATTAATCCCATCCTCTATATCATTAATAAATAAGTTGAATAATAGTGGTCCCAGCACTGAACCCTGGGGTACACCACTTATAACCGGGGACCATTCAGAGTAGGAATCATTGACCACAACTCTCTGGATACGGTCCTTGAGACAATTCTCAATCCAATTACAAACTATACTTTCTAAACCTATAGTCCTTAGGTCTCTCACCGATAACCTTACATAGTGTATTTACAAATCTGTATCCTTTGTGTTGAAGACAATGTGGTTGCACTGGGACCCTCCTTTACCTCCTTGGTGTTCCTTTAAAGATGCTTAAACCTCTTGGACAAAGATTTTTCAATACATTTCTCAATTGCTTGGCACACCCCTCCATCCAGACCTGTCATAGCCGTATTAAACATGGGAATACCCTCCCTTCCACACTTCACAAGAATTTCACTCGACGATGCGTTGCTAGGACCTGGACATAAACTGTTACACCCAATTCTACAAATGTGCCTTACAAACTACTTCCTAATTTTCTGTTAACTCTACTTTGCTGCCTCCCATGGTCCTAGAGTCAAATGCTTGAATAAATGGTCTACTTGGTTGAGTCTACCTACCACTGTAACACTTATGGCTACTAAACAGATTATTGTTTAATGTATGGATGTTTGAATATTTTACTGTTTTATTCAATATATAACACTTATATACATAACACTATATTTTCTTGCATAAAACCTTAATAAATACTGAATAAAAGAAAAAAAAGTCAGCATAGAGGTACTCAGCAGCAAATGCCAAATTTGTCCAACATAGGAGGTATGTGGACAACCTTAATATTGACCAAGTGTCTCCTTAATATGGTTTTTTTTTTGTTTTTTTTTTTAAACAAACTCACACTATATGAATATATTGTTGCCATTTACATACATCTTGTATATACATCTGTATAACTATTTTTGGGAAGAATGAGTACATTACATAGTTCTGTGGCATATTATGACAATGTGCAATTCTGAGTGGATTACACAGTGCAGCTTATGTTTCTGTCAAGTTGTTTAACATATGAACTGATAATTATAATCATAGTCATTAAGTTGGAAAAAGACATCATTTCCATCAAATCAACTGTTCACTTAACTGCTTAATCCCAGTTCTCTTGACTGTTCAAAGCCAGAAAACCCTCATTAAAGCTCTTTACAACTGTCCCTCATATGAAGAAGTGATCCTTCCTGCCTCTGAAAAGTCACTTGAATGTAAGATTAGCAGTAATGGTCATATACCATAGGGAGAAAAATTTTGAATTTTAACTGCACACAAAGAAAAAACACGTGCTGAAATAAAATTTGGTGATGTGTCCAGGATATTGCATGCTAATAGTTAAACACCTGATTGAATCGCAGTGCAATCAGGACATATGTATATTTGTTGTGTTACCGTATGTTTTCATCATTTGTTTTTTTAGGACTACTGACCCAGTATGACTGTTTACAACCATCACATCCTTTACTATTACACAAATTTAGGCTTAGTTTGTACTAGCATTGTTGTTATTCCACATTTTTGTCATACAAAAAAGAAATGGTTTGTTATTTCATGACAGCCAACTCATTCTTAAAGGATCCAAACTTATAGCGCTTATTTAGTTATCAGTTTGCAACTGTTCCATCAGATTTTTTTAATAAGATCAAATGGTAATAGATTAGACAAATGTTTTTTGCTTTAATACCATTTAATGTATAATTTAGATTATATTTTAATTTCCAATGTATAATTTACCAAAATGCTATTCTTCAAATGCATGTGCATTTTTGATACACCTCATAATTAACTCTTCTGAGTTGCTATGATTATAGCCGAAAACATCAGTGGAATACAACTAGGGGTAATAAAGCAAAAAAGGACTAGGGTATGGTGGTTAGCAGTAAGCTAAGCAGTAGCAACACTCAAAGTCAAGCGACAGCTCGAAAAGCAAATTACATTTTAGAGTGCATATAAAGAGAAAAAAACGGTAATTCTAATATAATATTCTAAGATTATATCATATCTCTATAAATCATTAGTATAGCCTCTTCTTGAACATGGTTATAGTTTTGGTGGCTCAATAGCATTGTGCTCAAACTATAAAAAAGAATATAGAAGAGCTGGAGAGGGTGCAGAGATTAACAACTAAGTTATTAAATTGGATGAGAGGTCTCTCATATAACAAAAAGCTTGAGAAATGGGGATGGATCTTGGAAATTGATCTTAATAATATGTCCAAATGTATACATTCTCAATACAAAGAATTGGCACATGAGCCATTTACGCCAAGTGAACTATGAAATGGACTAAGGGACATCATTTACATGTGGAGGAAAGACGATTTCATCAGTACTTTTCCATTTATTTCCAATTCATTTCTGAACTTCTGTTTCTGTTTCTGTCAAATCACATGTCCACCTCTGAACAGCATTGTATAGTTATATATGTATATACACAGTCGAGTCACATTATTATGACCACCTCTTACTTTCGACGTCGGCAGCGTGTAGCCCATGAAGGAAGTGATGTGTCGTGGGCTGGCTTGGTGGGTATGTAAGGTGTGCCATAGGCTGTCTGAATACATATGACTCGTTGTTGCAGTGGGTTAAAGGGGCGATTTATCAGAGTTACAAAAAGCCATGATTATCGGCCTTTGGGTCAAGGGTGGCAGTATTTCTCAAATAGCGCAGTTTGTGAACGGTTTACGCTGTGGTGTATCGTGAGTGGACAAATGGCACCATTGGGAATAACCGACACGGAAACTGCGGAGCACCATGTGCCATTGATGTGAGAGCTGAACGTCGGCTATGAAGGTGCATGAGCGTCGAACGACACGCTACAGTGGAGCAGCTCACCGTGAAAATCAACCAGGGGGCTGCCAGACGAGTGTCTAAAACAACAGTTCAGCGAACTCTACTCCGTATGGGGTTCCAAAGCAGACGGATGGTCACTGCTCCTATGCTGACAAAGGCGCATCGGAAAAAAAGGCTTTAATTTGCACGGCAGTATTGGAATTGGACCACCGATGATTGGTAAAGGGTTGCCTTCTCCGATGAGTCACTTTTTCTGCTTCATCAAACGGATGGACGTTGGCGTGTCAGATGAGAAACATCAGAGATCAAACACCCTGCAACCATTGCTGGAAAAACACAAGCTGGTGGCGGCAGTGTTCTGGTCTGGGGAATTTTTTCATGGCATTCTCTGGGCCCACTCATCCATATGGAAGGCACTCTGAACCAATATGGGTATGAATCCATCGTTGTAGATCACGTCCACCCATAGATGCTGTTTGTCTTCCTTGGGGCAGATGGAATCTTCCAGCAAGACAATGCGACATGTCACATGGCTAGAAATGTCCGACAGTGGTTGGAAGAGCACGACCAAGACTTCCAGGTACTTCCCTGACCCCCTAATTCTCCAGACTCCCAATTGAGCATTTGTGGGACCACATCGATGGTTTTGTTCGCTCTATGAATCCTCCATGCACCCTCCAGCAAATATGGGATGCACTGCAGTCAGCAAGGCTCCAGATACCGGAGACAACCTACCAGCACCTTATTGAGTCACTCCCAGCCCGTCTGGCTGCTGTCCGTGCTGCACACGTCCGTTTCTCCAGATATTAGCAGGTGGTCATAATAATGTGACTCGACTGTGTATAATCTACCTAAAAACTTGGCTTTTATTTTTACAGTATATCTAGCTGCATTTACAGTTTTACAAGTTGTTGTTGGAAACAGTCAACACCTTGTTGACAGACACCTCCCTATCAGCTTAGCTGAGTGTCTATGATGCTCAATTACATGATGAGAGGTGTATCCTGTGATAACTAATACTGAACATCCATATGATTTATTGGACAATTTAAATAGCACAATATATAACT